>NW_005842824.1:75471-92995 GCF_000455745.1 Alligator sinensis | reverse complement strand
TCTCCCCCCCCCCCCCCCCCCCCCCCCGCTTTAGTTACACAGCTGTAACAAGGAATGCACCTTAATTCCTTTCTGATTCCTTCCCTCATAAGAAGGGAAACTCCAAAGAAGGAAAAAGGAGCTGAAAGTAGCAGAAGCATAAACTAGTTGTGTATCAGCCTGGGTTAGGGTATGAAAAACTATCCTCTCAGATAGCCCCATTATAGTGTATTTAATATCTGAATGATGCTAACATTATGTTACAGGGGTGTAGGTTGTAGCCGTGTTGGTCTAAGGACATAGGCAGACAAAGTTCTTTGGTCTAATAAAAGATATCAAATTCACCCAAGGAACCTTGTCTGCCAACATTATGTTAGGCATTTGCCAGATGTTACATAGTGTAAGATGACAAATACTATGTTTCAAGTGCAGAGGAACATGATTATATTATATTCCCTGTTTGTGGTGGGTGGGGTGTGAAAGGGGACTGAGAAAAGCAGAGTGGCCAAGCACTGATATTTGTCATATGTCAAAGTAGGTCCATAATTTTGCATGACATTTTTTTATTAACAAGGAGAGATTTTCAGATGCTTACTTTGACATAACTTGCCTAAGGAGAGAGGGGTTATTTTGAAAAAGAACTAAAACCACCAATGTAGCTCTGAGTTAAATAAAAGGAAAATTTAGGTCAGGATACCTACCAGTATTAACTGGGCACAGACCAAATGCAGGCTTTTTAAGAGAGAGGCAAGTGAGCACTGAATGTACAGTAGTAAAGTGGGAAATCAGTTATGTCTGTATACAACTGATTTCAATGGTGTATCCCCATATTTACACAGGTTTAATTAAAAGTAGAGTCTGCAATTTTACAGGGCATCTCTTGAGTTCATTCTAAAACTACACGTGGTTCTTCCAAAAAAGCATAGTCTTTGAAGAGCTGTTAAGGACATCTGCTCATGATTGTAGATTTTAGTCAGAAGTACTTTTGTCAGAAGTACTTTTAACAAGGGCCATCTGGTACGAGTGATTCTTGGTGTAGTAGCATGATGCTGTCATTATCATTATTTATTTGATTGGGTGTTTATATTCCATGACATCTCCTAACTGTGGAAATTTGCTCCACTAAGGATACAAGGGAAGAAAAACTCACATACCTGATGGGTAAGAAAGACAACTTTAAAAAGATTAAGAGGAGTATAATGCAATATTTCTAACTTGGGTTTCTAAGGGAGGCACCAGAATAAATGGGTATCCAGTTAAATATGGCCTGGAGACTAGAGATAGTGAGTGCATCTAGTAGTTAGTACACGTAATTAGTACATAGCAATAAACTATGGTGCAATTCGCACCCGGGTTTATTTCTTCTGGGTGCAGTGTTTACATGTGCACCTGGGACTGCAGCACGCTGAGTGAGTCCAGGCGGAGCAGCCCCAGCCTGGCCGGAGGCCCAAGGTGTCAGCAGGCCAGCCTGGGGCTGCTCTGCCCTGGCTCAACATGCTGCAGAGGGGCTGGCTGGGGCATGAGGTGCAACAGTGTGAGGCTTGCCAGCAGGCAGCCTCTGCGCTGTATCAGCCTTGGGCCCCAGCCAGCCACAGTCACCGTATACATGTGTATTTTGGTGCACATAATTACTCTGCTGTAGGATAGTACTTGTCCTGGATAGTACTATCTATGCATGTGAAGACTCTGTGCTGGAGTTTATTCAGGTGCATTAATAGCACATGTAGATGCGCCCAGTGGGTGCATCTACACATGCACTTTACTGCAGAGCTGACTAATTAGCTCCACAATAAAGCATCAATCAACATTTACATGTGCACCCATATTAAGACTCAGTAAATTAATTAACTCCACTGTAGAATAGTACTAACCAGGACAAGTACTATCCTACAGTGGAGTTAATTAATTTAATAAGCCTTAATATGGGTGCACATGTAAATGGTGATGCTTTACTTTGGAGCTAATTAGTCAGCTCTGCAGTAAAGTGCATATATAGATGCACCTACTGGGTGCATCTACATGTGCTATTAATGCATCTGAATAAACTCCAGTGCAGTGTCTTCACGTGCACCCGGAGCTGCAGCCATTCAAGCCAGGGTGGAGCAGCCCCAAGCTGGCAGGGGGGCTGAGGGTCAGCCCCAGGCTCTGGGTAGCAGCATCAAGTGGTAGACGGGCTGGGTGGGGCACAAGTGCATGGCTGTCCAGCATGCAGCCCCTACATGTAGCACCCTTGTATCTCAGGCAGCCACGGTCACAGTCTACACCTGCTCTTGAGTGCATGTAATTACTCCATTGTAAGACAGTCCTTGTTCCAGACAGCACTATCCTACAGCAGAGTGATTTAGTTTACTGTGCCCTAATACAGGTGCACGTGTAGACTGTGACACTTTACTGCAGAGCTAATTAGTCAACTAAAGCAGTAAAGTGCATGTGTAGATGTACTCACTGAGTTCTCATAGCTTCCACTGAGGCAGAGTTGTGGGTACCTCTGAGTCACAAACCATTTAAATCTAGGTTTATAATTGAGAGAGACACACTTACCTTTCTGTTAATTGATGGTTTTAATTTCTGGTTCTTGGGCATTAGCACTAGTGTAGATGTGAATGCTACAAAGATATATTAAAATAAGAACAGAAGAAAACCCTCTTTTGTGAAATAACAGTTTTTAATAAATAATGGCAACAATTCTATTCACATAGTAGTAGATTTTTATCAATCACCCCCTTCTATTCTTGGATTTTAACACACCTATATATGGGGCTTAAATGAGGAATAAAAGACAGTACTGTGCTGTAGTCCAAAGCCCACTCCTTATCCCAGGGGGACTTCTACTGCAACTTATTGCTAAATTAGGGATCTTCCTGCAGCGACTTGAAACCAGAGCCCAAGCCAAAATGATCATTGGCTCTTAAATGGCCTGCAGGCCAGATCTGGCACTCAAAGGGATTGCATCTGGCCCACAAATGCTTGACCTGGTCCACATTTTATTAAGGGTTTATTGATTCCCCAGCCATTTAATCTGATCTATGTTTTGCTAAGGCTGGGACTTCAGGCAGCTATTCCAACCCACATGGGAGAGCTGCTTTTCTTTGCTGCTGTTGCTGAGGCAGCCAGAGGGGAATGATCATCCATTGTGCCAGCCAGGTTGCAAGTTGCAGCCTGTGTTTGCATAAGGTTGCTGACCCCTGCTATATGTGAAATTATGAATAAATCCAGTTCGTGGCAGAAAGGCTGGTGTCTAAGTAATGATGAGATGAAAAGTGATGAGAGATCATGAGCAGTCAGGGAATGTTGCAGCACTTAAAGAGGTCATCTTCCTTTAAAAAAAAAGATTATTCAGAATAGAATGAAGAAAACATTATGATCCATCAGGGATCTGTGTTAGATAGGACGGGTGCTGTTCAATATATTCCTAAATTACCTGCAAGGGGGTGGGGGAGGGAGGTCACTAGTGAAATGGCCAAGTTTACAGATGAGTGGTAAAGATCAAGATAGACTGTGAAGAATTAGAGAAGGATATCACAGAATTGAGTGAATGGGCAATAAAATTGCAAATGAAATTCAATGTTGATAAGTGCAAAATGATGTACATGCCCTCCCCCCACAAAAATAAATAAATAAATACATCAGGGCTCTCCAGCTGGTGGCCTGCACATCACATGCAGCCCATGAGATGTTAGTTTGCAGTTTCTACCCAGCTACTGCTGTCTCCATCTCTCCAGCAGCAGTAGCAGGGTGGGGGCTCTGGGCTCCTTTGGTTTCTGCTTCCTGTCTCTGCACTAAGGGGGTGGGGGCAGCATGGCACAGCCTATGGCATTTTGGAGAATTCCACAGCCCAGGGTGGCCACACAGAACAGTACAGAGGAGGAGAGCATGAAGCTGGCAAACTGAAGGTGGGTCTGGGAGGCCCAGGAGCATTCACAGTGCAGCAGGTAAGAGCATACATAGTGTAGTGGGGAGAAATACCCCTGCACATCCCAACCGTACAGCAACAGGAAATGTCGTCACATGAGTGGTGCACAGGCATGGAAGTGCCTGTGTCTGAGAAGGCCGTGGCTCATGCTGATGTAGCCGGTATGGTATGGGCCCCGCTGGTGCAGCCTGCAGTGTGTGCACCTCCTGGACGCTTAGAAGTTGGACAGCCCTGACATACGCGTTACCACACAAGAAACACATTTTGGAGTGCTTATGCACAGTTCACTAAAAATATTAGCTCACTGTTACTGGGCTGATAGACCTATAGTTTAACCCAATAAGCAGCATTTCTTATGTTCTTAACATGAAAGCCTTAAAATGAGAGTGGGTGGTAAGATATCATTGAGTTAAGAAAGAGGGATGATCTTATCTCTTATTGGTACCATTTCCAAGGAAGTGGGATTGGTGGAAGAGAGAGGCAGAAACCTTGGTAGTTGGTGGACAAATAATAATGCTCATCCATTACTCATATTAGAGAGAAAAGATACGATGGTAACAGAAAGGGCAAGGATGTTTGTTTTGTAGATGAGAGGGACATATGGAACCTAAGGGGCAAAAAAGACACTTATGCAGAGGCAGATGATTGGTGTGAAGGGTTTTGTAGGTGGATTAGGAAAGGTTTACATTTTAATAATGCCTTTTATAGCCAGCACTTGAGGACATTGGAACTAGGAGAACTTGGAGAACGTCAGTTCACCAGAGCACCCCAAGAGAAGATGAGGTCTAACGGTCACAAACTGCTGGAAGACCATTTTAGACTGGACATAAGGAAAAACTTCTTTACCTTCTGAGTCTCCAGAGACTGGAATAGACGCCTCCCAGAAGTGGTGCAAGCACCTACTCTGGATACCTTTAAGAAATGCTTGGATGCTTATCTTGCTGGGGTGATCTGACCCCAGCTGACTTCCTGCCCCTTGGGCAGGGGCTGGACCCATTGATCTCACGAGGTCCCTTCCAGCCCTGATGTCTATGAAATTTATGAAATCTATGACATTCTTGGGATATCAAGCTGTGAAGATCATTTTCAAGATTCTCTTCATAGTTCCTTTGATGACTGATATCAAGTGGCCAACAGACTGGCTGGAATGTGCCAAGATGTTGGGAAAGGTTTGTCTTTATGGATTTGAATCTCATAATCTCTATAATAATAGCCAAGAAACCTCAAGTCTAAATATTTATAAAAAATATGGGATAATCTCAGTCCTATTAGATTTAAAAACGGTTATTCTTCAATAGGTTGACTTGCTGGGAAACAAGGATCTTGGCCCTTGGCTCATACTATTTAATGCTTAGTTGTTGCAAAATAAAGCATCACCCATTCATGATTTGTTAAAGTGCATTTTAGTGGTATTATAAACATCCTCTTAGATGACACTCCTGAATTAAGTAGAAGTTTGGGGGAAGGCTGAGGATATGTTCCCAATAAGGATTAGTTTGCTGCTTTGATTTCTTTACTGGCTGAATACATTTATTATTTGTGTAATTGTATTTTATATTAAGTAGTTACCATGTGATTATAACTCCAATTAATCATCAGGATACTTAGAGACTTTTAGATGATTTTTTTTTCATTTTGTTTAAATCTAAATAAATACCATAATGGACAACGTCCTTTAAAATATAAGATTAATTCTAATTATATACTCTAGAAATTAATCCATTTAATTAGCTGGATTTCATGGAATTATTAAACAAAAGGGACTGATGGTTCTGGGACTATGTAAAAGTATTGTTGTTATGCGTTCACATTTTTGTCCATACACTGATAATTGCATCTTAATAGGAATATGCTGTTTCTAAGAGTAATATATACACAGATGTCTAATGCTTGTGTTCTTGTACTGTCATTTTGTTAAATTAATTGGAAGGGGGAAAGGGTTTTGTTTTTTTTAATTTTAAAGTGTCACTGTAAATGCTGACAAGTTCCATATTCAACCTACTTTAAAAATTCCAGGCTCAGATCTTCTTTAAACTAGCACTAATCTACACTGTGCTAGCAGTACAAAGGACCTTAATATGGGAAGAAGCAATATTTACTTTTATTTTAACAGAGCTTTACACTGATTGAACAGTGTGCTGTGACCTCAATGTAAATAGGAATCAGGTCCTCTATTTTTTCAAATGTCCAACAGATTATGAAATATTAATGGTATGTCTACACATTTGAATTCATTGCCAAGTAGAAATACTCAAGGTAACTCTGATCAAGCTAGTACAGGTACTGGAAGCAATATAAATGTATTAGCAGGGCATCTGCACAAGTTAATTAGCTCTGCTAAGAAGTAGATTATATTACCTTGGACACTAGTAGCTACTGATAGACATGAAAAAACCCCAAAACATTTTACCAGAAGAGGCAGTGCATTAGTTTGACCTGGCTCCACAGAATCTATATAGATCATATGCTTCAGTGGGGATTTGTTGCTTTTATCTAATCGCTGATTCAATCAAGCACCAAAAAACAAGCACCAAAAAAGCTCCACTGACATGCCCAATCTATACAGATGTTGGGTAAGCCAGGTCCAACTAATGCGATGCCTCTTCTGGGCATGCATTGGGTTTAGCACAGGGACAGCTGGAGTTTAAAGTTGCCAGGTTTTTTGGGTTTTGTTTTATGTCTGTAAACAGCCAATGCTACAATAACATGACCATAGTGCTTCTGATACCTGAGCTAGCTTGTTACTTCAATTTGAGATGACTGTCCCTGAACAATGAAGACCAAATATTAAAACAAAAGCTACATGAGTGGATTTAGTTATGAAGATCTACACAATAGATAATCTTCTCTAAAAAAAGCAGAACATTTTGTACAAGGTGGAAAAGATCATTGAAAGATTCATCAGCCCTCTAAATATTAGTCTAGAATTATCTGGTCAAAGATATTTTTCATTTTTCAAGCTCCTTGCATCCAAAATAATGCATGTTTACTCAAAAGACTTGTTTAGTACAAGAACAATATGTTAAACAATCCATTCTGCTGACAAGTGCCTATGTAGTATGAAATGGTGCCTAACTTCAGCTCTCTCTTAATTTCACCAAATTAAAGAATAGCACAATCTTTTCTTGCAGTCTCCACAATGTATTTTCACTCATGATTTTTTTTTATTCCTAATGCTTTTAAAACAAATTATCTCTTGTAGCCGGCTAGTATGCAGAAAAAAATTACAGAATCATCCATCACTCCTGAGACTGAGATAACTGTATCTCAGGTGAAACCTATTTATCTTCATTGAGGTATAAAATTACAATAATTTCAACATTAATACTGACATTCCTGCATTTTATTTTCTCGCAAGTGTTATCAGTGCCAATGTGAACTACTGCAGTGGCAAATCATAACATTTATTTTCTTCACAATTAAGTGTCCATCACAACAAGTCCTCCATTTCTTTGAGAAAATACTAAGAGACCTTAGTAAACTGTTGAAGTGAGCTTAAGCTCCCAAAAGTTTGTGATAGGAAGGCAGCTTATAGACCTAGATTACTACACTTGATCTGAGCCTTCAAGAGGCCAAGAAGTGAACACACACACACAAACACACACACACACACTTTGGTTAGTGCATAAGATCCATAAACTGCCTTCCTAGTCACTCACAGAATATAAAGGGTTTTGTACCAGATAGTGTTTGCTGATTTGTCCATTAAAATGGTAACATTCTGATGCTCATTTAATAATGTAATTGTCCAAATATTCAATAGATAGGATTTTCAAAACTGGATATTGATATTTATATGCTTTGCTGTTGGGAAGCCCAAAGTGAGCTAGCTAATGCAGTCTGATTTTCAGAAACCTGTTGATTAAAGCTCTCTGAAAGTTTGGTTCTTTTAAGGTGTCTCAAGTTCCATACATCAGAATTGAAGCAGCCAAAATCACTAATAGTTTTGGACTACGTTGGCCCTAAGTGTGCAAACTTTGACTAGAAGTTTTGCAAGAAAATGTGAGGATGAAGAATATTCTCCCGCTCCCCACTCCCAAACATACCAAGCATCTTGAGGTCTTCCAGGTCCTGGTAGTAATGCCTCCCTTAAGCATCAGAATATTATGGGCTTAACACTGCACTGATGAGCATCTTCAGCTCACACTAGCTTTAGTGGGAGGTGAGGGTGCTCAGCGTAGCATCAGAATGAAAAGCTCTATGAAAAGTCCAAGAAACATAGTAGCAGAGAGAAAGGTGGCAAGCAATAATGAAGTGATCTTCCAGAAGTGGCTATGTTGTGTAGGGGTAGAGCAGAAAGGTTTCTGATTAAAGAAACTGTCCATAAAGAAGACGTTTATGAAATCCATTAGCGTTTATGTTGCTCCTATACCTCATGGTGTAGGTGGGCAGAAGGTTTATACTGCTATAAAATAGAATGGGGAGTTATGATGGTTCATCTGCATGTGGTGTAACTGTTTTGCATGTCCACTCTATCCAACACTAAGGGGAAATTAAACCACAATAATGTACTACCTGTTTAATTCAAGGGCTAATTATTGTGGTTTAGTCTCTTTTACTGCAGACAAATAAAACAGTTACAGCAGATCAGTGAGCACACTCATCAGCAGTTTTAAATCAGTGTAATTGTTTCATCTGTCCTCAGCCTCAGCTTCCTTAATAAAATGAAGTAACGTCTGCCTGAAAAGTGGGAGGTCTAGGGTTCAGAGGAATTACTTCAGTGTTTTGAGAACATCGAAAGAGAAGAGCTATACCCGATTACATATAAAAGATAATGTACAAGTACAAATAGTGCAATTTTCTAATGGGAAGGTGCCATTTGGAAACAGTGCTAAAGGGAGGATAATGATGTTTTTATTAACAGTAATAGAGAAGGGGAGAGCCTGGGATGAAAGACAAGGATTTCAGGCTTTGCCAAGTGTAAGTCTGATGGTGACTGTGATGGTTTGGGCAATCTGGTCACATGGAAGTGCTAACTCTGTATGAGGTTATGAACTCTGTATGTATGCCTAGCAAGCTGAAAACTCCATTTTGAATGGGTAGCTTGTTTGCATTCTCTGTTATATCTTCACCTACGCTTGGTGCCTTAGAGACTAGCTCATTCAGAGAAACTAACTTGTTCAAAAAGACATAAGCTTTCATAGGCAAAAGTCAACTTTGTCAGAAGTTATGACTGCATATCCATCCAACAGGGTCCATTCATAGCATCAGATGAAGTAGGCTGTCACCTATGAAAACTTCCACCTCTCTGAATGAGTTAATGTCTTAGGTACCACCCTGCTCTGTCTTCTGCTTCACTTCAGACTAACAGCTCTTAGCCTCCTTTCAACTAACTACCTCTCTGTATTTTGGACTGGAATTTTAAAGGCTAGTGGCACCGGGCTAGAAATACAGAGATGTTATCATAAATACTCAATCACTGAAATCCATCATGCCAAACAATAGGGTAGCTCCTATCCAAGAGAATTAGTTTATTAGGGGAGAGGTCACCTAGCAATAAGTTCACCTGCTGAGGTTTCTCACACCTCTTAGAGCTGATTAGGGGCTTTCATGGCAGAGGTGACTGGAAGGCTATAAAAGGACAGGAGCCCCTCTACTCAGGGAGTTATTTTAATCATCTTAAGATCAGAGAAGCTGTTGCAGAAGCCTGCTTTCCTGAACATCAAGGGACCCCAATAAACTCCCAGAACAGTAAGTGAACAACACTTATTTGTTGTTTCTCAATATTCTGGAATATATTGTAATAACTCTTTAAATATGGACCAATGGTGTTCAGCAACCCTGTGTAAAACCTACCTGTGCATAGATTCATAGATTCATAGATGTTAGAGCCGGAAGGGACCTCAATAGATCATCGAGTCCAACCCCCTGCATAGGCAGGAAAGAGTGCTGGGTCCAGATGACCCCAGCTAGATGGTTATCTAACCTCCTCTTGAAGACCCCCAGGGTAAGGGAGAGTACAACCTCCCTTGGGAGCCCGTTCCAGACCTTGGCCACTAACTGTGAAGAAGTTCTTCCTAATGTCCAGTCTAAATCTGCTCTCTGCTAGCTTGTGGCCATTATTTCTTGTAACCCCCGGGGGTGCCTTGGTGAATAAATACTCACCTATTCCCTTCTGTGCCCCCATGATGAACTTATAGGCAGCCACAAAGTTGCCCCTCAACCTTCTCTTGCGGAGGCTGAAAAGGTCCAGTTTCTCTAGTCTCTCGTCGTAGGGCTTGGTCTGCAGGCCCTTAACCATACAAGTGGCCCTTCTCTGGATCCTCTCCAGGTTATCCGCATCCCTCTTGAATTGCGGCGCCCAGAATTGCACGCAGTACTCCAACTGCGGTCTGACCAGCGCCCGATAGAGGGGAAGTATCACCTCCTTGGACCTATTCATCATGCATCTGCTGATGCACGATAAAGTGCCATTGGCTTTTCTGATGGCTTCGTCACACTGCTGACTCATGTTCATCTTGGAGTCCACTAGGACTCCAAGATCCTTTCCACTTCTGTGCCCCCCAGCAGGTCATTCCCTAGGCTGTAGGTGTGCTGGACATTTTTCCTCCCTAGGTGCAGCACTTTGCATTTCTCCTTGTTGAACTGCATTCTGTTGTTTTCTGCCCACTTGTCCAACCTGTTCAGGTCTGCTTGCAGCTGTTCCCTGCATGTGTGTATATGTTTTATGCTATATCTGTTACATTCCTTGAAAAGGTAAAATGTAATTTGAGGAATGCCCAGAGTGTATTTAGGTTATTAATGTATCTTGGGGGTTTGTACTGGCTCTGGGGGCCAAAGGAAGTTGGACTGAACTGAGTAAGAAATAGACACTATGTCTCAGAAATCTACCAGAAAAGACTGAGAACAAAAGCAGCAAATTACTATGCCCACTAGAAACTTAAAACACATGGATCTACCAAATAGAGTCTACCACAATACTCTGTTGAGTGTGCCCAATAGCAGGAGCTTGACTAGATCAGTTATGGATAGATATGTAGGAGGGGTTGCCCGACAGACAATCATATAGTTGGATGGAGAGAAACAGATCTGGATGGAAAAGTAGATTTGTGATTCATTAGCATAAAAATGAAAGTCCAAGCTTCTTCTTTCTGTAGGTGACCTCATCTACAAATAGTTCTCAAAGGATGGAGATCTGTGGGAAATAGAAGAATGTAGGAGAAGATTTCTCCAAAAGAGATACTGAAGGACTAATCTGAGAAATAGCAGGAGATCTAAGAGTGGCTGGGGTCATGAAAGCCAAAAGAGGAAAACATTTTAAGAAGAAGGATATGATCAGTATGTCAGCTTGTCAAGACTTTGTAACAGAGTTCCTGAGACATAACATGAAATACTGTTGGTGGCTATAGAATCATTGAAATGGAAAGGCTAAAAACTAGACTCAAGTGGATCAAGGATTGAGCTGAAAAGATAGAAAATGTATATATATAACAGTCCTGCATGGCACACACATAACAGTCCTGGGTAGCGCACTAATAAATTTAGAAAAGAAGGGCAAAAATAGAGGGAGATGAGACATAGGAGTGAGAAGCTGTGACAGAGTGGGAGACCCTATACCATGAAGGGAGAAGAAACCTTAAAAAAAAATAGATGTTAAGGAGAAAGAAGAAAGTGAGCATGAAATAAGGGGCATTTTTACATGTGCTTCAGGGGTGGGGGGTAGGGTGCTTTACTATTTACTAATTAAAGTGCACCCAGTATCTCATGAATCAGCAGCCCCATGCTTCAAAATGGCAGTGGGAGCACTTTAACTAAAGCTCATCAAATGAGCTTCAATTAAAGCACCCCTGCTGCCATTTTGAAGCATGAGGATTCTAATACATGAGATGCGGAGGCTGGCTGCAGCGTGCTAATTAGTACACTCCACCAGACTCAATCAATCAAGTCTGCTCTGACTTTCAGTAATTACAGTGTGTTAAGCAGACTCCCAGAATGTGTACAGGCACCGAAAGATACAGAGAATATGAAACAGAGCCCCCCCCCGCCCTACTCCACACACACACTTGACCCTTCCCCCCTCCCCCAATTTATTACATTGGCTTAACAGTATCTATTCTAGAAAATGAGCAAAACTTGACTATAAGGAATCTGTTTGGGTTTTTTTAAAACAATTTTGACTTTAAAAAATAATTATTTAAAAAAAAGCATTGATTAAAATCTTACAAGATTTCAAGAATATTCATAATTTCATATCAAGCATAATAATTCAAGATATGTATCACCTTGAAAGTTAGCATTATGTTTATAAGATATTTTGTAGGGTATGAAAGTAGTCATTTTATATTTGCAAAAGCTAATGACAGTTTATTCACTGGATAAAAACAAGGCACACATCTCTTCATTACATCATGCAAACTTCTCTGAAATATTGTGTATAAATTTAAATTATATGCCTTGTCTTCCTTTATGCTATATATGAAAATATGTTTTTGAGCATCACACCGTAATTTCAGGATGTTTCTACACACATTATTCTTGCTGTAAGGCTCTACTTTGTTTTGTTAAAAAATAAACACTTAAAAAGCTTTAGAAACATGCAGATCTCTTGCATACAACCGAAGTTTGATGTTGAAGTGCAATAGAGGGTGATTTGAGCAGTATTGTGTCATACATAATTTAAAATATGCGGTTGTGGTATCTGTTTGACATCTTGTGGCAATGAAAGCATAAAATATTGTGACTATGTAAGATCTGGATTGCAGTAGTGATTTGTGCAGTCCCTTTACAGATCAAACTTCCAGTTTAAATCACTTGGAGTTGTTGTAGTGCAAATAACACTTTGCACCCACTAATGGCATTAGTTGTCTAGAACACTTGATTGGTCTTAGCGGGCATGTCCAGACGAGCGTGCATGTGCACTATGTGGTGCCACAGACCCATCTGCAGCACTGCAAAGCACATACACTGCACTTGCAGGCATTCATCGTACTGCTAATTAGCAGCGCAGTTGGGGGGGGGGGAGGACGTTGACACCAGGAGATTACGTGTTAAAAAAAAAAACAAAAAAACTGCGCCTGAAAAAAGCTCTGTCTGCGAACCAGTCTCTTCATGCCAGTTCACCTCCACTGGAGCCCTAGAAAGCCCCCAGCCCAAGTGCTGGACCCTTCCCTGCCTGGGGCAGCTTTCCCCATGCCAGAGCACGCATGCAAAAGTGTTCCCTGGGAACAGCTAGCAGCACCACAACTATATGCTGCTACTATTTGTCTCCAGGGAAATACACATACACGCTCCTCTAGGCACACCCAATAGTTCCACTGGCCTCAAGGGAATTGTACTTATTTGCATCAGCTGAAAACCAGGCTCTCATATGAAAGAGAGCTGGGATGTCATACTTTGGAACAGATAGAGGTAGTTAGCTGTGTTAGTCTGAAATGAGTCAGATGGCAGAGTGCACCTTTTATAGACTAACTAAATAGGTTATTTATACAAAGTACAAGCTTTCATGAACCGAAACTCACTTCATCATATACTTTGGAATATCAATAATATAAAAACATAGCAGTGCCTACTTCTTTCCTCTGAATAAAATTAAAAAGTAAATAAATTATCAGAGCACTTTTGATTTAGTAGTCTATGTTTGAAAGAGCCTAATACCTAGAAAAAATAGATAATTACTAAAAATAAATAATTAATCAATTAGCCCTAGCTTGTTCTCATGGTTCATTCTTTTAATCCATTACCATTTTATGGGAATTCCATGACTTTATTGTCAAACTGGAAGCAGGCTAGAAAAATGTAATGTACTAAAGTGTATTTCAGTTTATGTATTTAGACTTAAATGATGTTAAAAGCTTGTGGGTTGTAATTAATGAGACTTACTATAGCATCCTAATGATTGCCCAAATCTATGAAATGCTCAGAAACAAGAAGCAAATAACCTCAGTAGAGCAAACAAACACAACAGCTAAATGTTTTATTATCAACTGATCTGTACTTGGTTAAGTACAATTTTTGTCTCTGTATTGAAACATTAATTTAAATGAAAGAAACTGAAACATTAATTTCAAGGGCCACACGGTTATCGAATCTAAGAGCCATATTGGATTTCCTAAAACGCCTAAACATCTAACTTTGATTTCAAGGTGTTAAGTTTCTCTTTCCAGGAGATTCACCACTATATATGTCCCTATCCACTGGGCCTGTTGTGCTTCCAACCTATGAAGTCTGAAAAAGGTTCTTGTACTGCTTCTGGCATGGAGACTGCAGACACCCTTTGTGTCCCCTGGCAGCTGGGGCTGCTCCAACCCAACTCAACATGCTGCATGTGAAAACACGGTACCCAGGAACAATACATTCCAGTGTGATATGCACTGAAGTTAATTGCTCCATGCTAATTGCATGAGTAGATGTGTCCTGTGTATTCTACATGCTTACACATAGCATGTGCCCTGGAAAATTAAAAAGTCACACAGAAGACCCAAAGAGCTGGAGTTCTATGGGAGAGTATGTTTAAGGAATGAAAAATCCTAAGGGCCCAGAACTATAGTCAGGAGGCATGTAGTTGGAGAAAATCCCAGCTCCAGCTTTCAAGAGAAGGTACTGCATAGGTTATCTATGATCTGAGGGCTAGCCCTGGGCTGCTCTGACCTGGCTCAGTGTGCTGCAGAGGGACGGGCTGGGGCATGAGGTTGCTTTAGTGCAGGGCCTGCCTACTGGCTAGCCTCATACTATAGCACCCTCATGCCCCAGCCAGCCCAGTCAGGGTCTACATGTGCATTGCTGCACACTAAAGAATTTCACTGCTGTATAGTACTTGTATTTACAAGTACCTACCCGCAGTGGAGTTAATTAGTTTCTGGTGGCCTAATTGTGCCACATGTATATATCCTGAGACTTTACTGCAGAACTAATTAGACTGCTCTGCAGTAAATGTCTTGTGTAGATGCACCCACAGGCCTTTGCCCTGCCACCTCTGCTCCTGCCACCACTACCCCTTACCCTTTTGGCTCTGGCTGGAGTTCCAGCCTGGGACACAGAGCACATAGTGACACCAGCTCTGCCTACCCAGGGAGCTTGCAGTGGTAGCAGCTTTGATCCTGGTCAGGGCTGGGGCTGGGACTGGGGATATAACTGCTGCAGCCACTGCAACTGCTGCTGCTTGGCTGGGTGATGGATGGAGCCATGATATACTCCCTGCCCTGGGCTAGAGTGGGGCTAGGGCCAAGGCTAGAGCCAAAGGTGGAGCTGCAACTAAGGGAGGAATGGCGGGAGAAGGGGCAAGTGGTAGGGGAGACAAGTTAGACTAGAGGGAGAAACAGGCAACAGGTGTGGTATAAGTACCTTTAAGGGGCCAGCAGTGGGATGACCCAGTCTGTTCCCCTGATGCCCTGTGGGTGTGGTTTTGTTGGTGGTGGGTTGTTGTTGCTCTTGTGATGGGCAAGGAAGCCATCACCCTAAAGTGGAGCAGTCACATACCCAGGGAGTTCAAAAGTTCAAGAGTTCAAAAGTTCAAGGATAGCTTATTGCATTGCGGTTTTGCTGACCTACTTTTTGTAACCGCTGCCTGTGGAAAAGTACCAGGTTTGGTGGGAAATGCACAGATGTGGGTTTGGTGTTACCTTATATGGAAATGTTGTTTACCACTGATGCCTTGCCTTTTTGTAAAGAGTATAAAAGAACGCCCCGCCTTTTAGTCGGGGCCATTTTGCCTCCTTGTTGGCTTATGGTCTTTGCTCGAGCAAATAAACTGCAGGAAGCCTTTACACATGTTCCTGGTTCCTTTGCGGCTAGACAACGAACTTCAGGGAGTTTTCTCCCACGACACTCTCCCTGCAAGCTGTGAGCATGTGAGTTGCTGAATCCTGTTCCTAATAAAGATAAAGCTGTTTACTACCCTACTGGTCTCAGCTGAATGCAGACCTGAGGACAGAACCCCAAAGATACAGAGGTCTGAGTGAGTATCCCATCCCTGGAGCCCAATGGCATAGAGCAAACATTATATGGTGTCAGAACTGACCTGTCTCTCGGTGGAGTCACCAGCAGCCTGAGTAAGGGGGTTACAGTGTTCATTCCAAAAAGACAAAAAAATGGAGCATTTCAAACCTCTGCCAGCATTGTCCTTCAATGGAAATACTGGGGAGAATTGGAGGAGATGGGAATACCTTGCATTCACAAAGGCTGAGGAAGAGGTAGAGGATTGTAAAATTACAGTCATGCTGCACTGCCCTGGAAATTTACAACATGCAAGAGGTGTTTGCAGACCGTAATAACAAAACCCTTACAGAAGTACTTGCAGCATTCAAAAACTACTGCGAACCCAGGAAAAACCCTGTCTTTGCAAAGTATCAGTTCTGGCAACTTAGATACAATGAGGCTGCAGGCATAGATGATTTTGTTACAGAGCTCAGAAGTAGAGCACAGTATTGTTAGTTTCGATCTGCTGAGAATGTTATGTTGAGGGACAAAATTGTCTTCAGCATAACTGTGAACTCAAATAAAGGCTTCTGGAAAATCCCTCCCTCACCCTGGCACAGGCTGTGGGTATCTGCAGGGCAAAGGCTCTCACAAGTGCTCAGGCTTGAGTTATGTCTGCAGAAGCAAGCTTGCATGCAATTGAGCAACAGCAAAGCTGCCAGAGCACTTTGCAAAAGCAAAACAAGCCATCAGTGAAGTTTGCTCCACAGGAGGGCAATCAAGCTAACAAAGCAGAGTTTGCAGAAGATGTGGAAGTACACACAAGCCTGGGTCCTGCCCAGCTTTTAGAGAAACTTGTTACAAATGCTCTGGAGTGAATCACTTTGCAAAAATGTACATGTCAAAGGGAAAGGCTCCAATATCTGCAAAAGGAGTCAGCACCTGTATGTTGGCACAATGTCTGCCAGGCAGTATTTGCAGACCTTTGATAACCAGAATGCCTGGTATAGCACAGACATGATTGCTGACTTGCCAGTTCATTTGAGGTTAGATACTGGAGCAGAAGCAAACACTATCCCAGCAGATGTAGCAAAGGCTTTGCAAGGCAAAGTATATTACGTTGGTTGCATTTGGCAGTGCACGCATCAAACCACAAGGTGCAATCATTGCACACTGCAATTCTGGTGCTAATGAATCTGATTTAACTTTTTATAAAACAGACAATAGTGACCCACCAGTACTTGATAGGGTGGCATGCACCACCTTAGACCTTATCAGAAGAGGCCATGAAATGGCCCTGACAATACCTACAACCAAGGCAGACCTTCTCAAACTATATCCCAATGTTTTTCAAAGCTTGGGCCAATGTCTCAGTTCGTGCCCCTGGAGGCCTTTCCCAAACACCTCAAGGAGGGAGTCACACTCAGGCTGAGTCCATTACAAGTTTATTGATTGCGCAATCGGTCAACAGAGGGGTTGAATAACCCAAAGCGGTGTCGACCCTCAGTCTTTGTCTGAGGTTCTTTTATAGCTTATCTAAACAAAGAGCTGTAGCGTGTCTTACAACTATTGGCAGTTTCACAATTTTACCGTTACGTCTAAGTTTCCACAGGATGTCAGGGTCTTTTAAGTTAGACTCAACTTATTATGGGATAGATGAAGGCGCATGCGTGTTGGGGAAGCTGTGGTAAACTCAATGTCCTTTAGTAACCCCTTATCTTCGTGTAATTCTAGGTCATTGAACAGGTGCGATTGTGAAACTCTATGTGTAAAGCTGTC
>NW_005842824.1:52148-67679 GCF_000455745.1 Alligator sinensis | reverse complement strand
CAGTTTCACAATTTTACCGTTACGTCTAAGTTTCCACAGGATGTCAGGGTCTTTTAAGTTAGACTCAACTTATTATGGGATAGATGAAGGCGCATGCGTGTTGGGGAAGCTGTGGTAAACTCAATGCCCTTTAGTAACCCCTTATCTTTGTGTAATTCTAGGTCATTGAACAGGTGCAGTTTTTGAAACTCTATGTGTAAAGCTGTCCTTAACCCATATGCATAAGCTGTCAGCAAGCTATGTTAAATACAGAAGCATACTGCAAAAAAAATAAAGCATCACGTCTACTTTCAAGTCCCATGTCTAAAATCTAATGTATTTGTACTACATACCCATCACATCTAGTTGACCTGGCAGTACTGCCAGTTGTGCATGGGTGTAGAAAAATTCCCTTTGCAACCCTAGGCAAACTGAAGACCACCCTCAAAACACTGGAAGATATGAGAGTCATTACGAAAGTGACTAAGCCAACACCCTAGCACAATAGCCTTGCGATCACACAAAAGAAGGATGGTTCACTACAACTTTGTCTAGACGCACGAGACCTCAACAAGAAAGTGTTGAGGCAGCACTTTTCAATCCCCACTGTAGAGGATGTGCAGAAGAGCTTGTCAGGTAAAAGGCTGTTCACGATTCATGATGAAAAGGACGACTACTGGCAAGTCAAATTGGACAAGGAATCGGCAGAGTTGTGTACCTTTAACACCCCATGGGGACAGTACCACTTCAATCTTCTTCCCTTTGGTTTTAAGTCTGCTAGTGAAGTACTCCAACAGAAGAATCACGAGTGCTTTCATGACATTCCAGGACTCTACATAATCACGGGTGACATACTCATTGCTGCAGTTACCAAAGAGGAGCATGATACTATCCTGAAACAAGTCCTGGAGAGAGCATGTCTGAAAGGAGTAAAGTTTAATAAGGACAAAATACAGTTTTTAGTTGACAGCAGTAGGTACATGGGCCATATCTTCTCAAAAGATGGTGTCAAACCAGACAATGACAAAATTGAAGCCATCAACAGGATGCCCCTCTGACAGACAAAAAAGGCCTTTAGAGACTCCTCAGAACCATTCAGTGCTTGGTGCAATACATTCCACAGGAGTCAAGCCTGACAGCCCTGCTGAGAGGGCTTGTCAGGAACGATGGTATCTGGCAATGGGGACCTGAGCATCAGGCAGCCCTGAATAAGCACAAGCAAACCATCACAAGTACCTGTGCTCAGGTACTTCAACCCAGCAGAGCAGGTGGAGATCGAAGTCGATGTATCCAAAGATGGCTTAGGAGCATGTCTGTTTCAGCAGAGTCAACCAATTGCATACTCTTCGAGGGCTCTAACACAATCTGAGAGAAATTATGTGCAGATTTAAAAAAAACTTCTGGCAATTCTCTTTGCCATGACGAAGTTCCACCAATATATATATGGAGCCCAGGTAAGGGTCCAGTCAGACCACAACCCCCTGGAAGCAATCTTCATGAAGCCCATAGGAAAGGCTTGAGCATGTCTACAGGGGATGCTGTTGCAGCTCCAGAAATATGACATCCAGATTCTCTATACCAATGGCAGTCATGTTAGTGGCTGACACGCATTCTAGAGCCACGCCGCTCGCTTCTCCTCCTGACCCTGATCTTTTCCACTCAGAAAAGGTGATTCATGGTCTAACTGAAACAGAGCCACTCAGTGACCACTTGCTCCAGCAGTTACAGGAGCACACAAAGTCTGATAAGGAACTACAAGCCCTTAGAGCTCAGCATCTTAATGGGTGGCCAAGCTGGCAAAAATGAGTTAGACTTGAACTGAAGCTTTACTTGCCTCTCAGAGACCAAATCTGTATTCAGGATGATTTGCTCGTGATCAGGCGGAAGATAATCATTCCACGTGGTGCAAGGAGCAACATGTTGACATTGCTTCACTCACCTCATCAAGGCATATAAAGGTCAAAAGCGCAAGCTCAACAAATCATATGTTGGCCCAAGATGAATGAACACATTGAGCAATGGATTGCAAATTGCACCCCTTTTCAAGAGCTCCAACCCAGTGTTCAGAAAGAGCCCATGATTTCACATGAGATCCCAGTCCTGCTTTGGCTAAAACTGGCAGCGCACATTTTGACCTATGCGGACAGGCTTATTGGATCATAGTAGATTACTACTCCAAGTACCCTGAAGTTTTGCACTTGCCAGGCAAGACAGCTGGCATGGTAGTAGCCAAAATGAAGTCTGTGTTTGCTCGCCATGGCATACCTAAAGAAATTGTCTGCGACCATGTGCCATCTGCAAGTCACACGATGAAACAATTTGTGACTGACTGGGGCATAACCATCACCCATTCTAGCCCAGGATACCCACAATCCAATGGTCAGGCTGAACGAACAATTCAGACTATCAAGTCAATTTTTAAGAAGACTTTGCAGGACAGCTCTGATCTATATCTGGCTTTACTCAATCTGAGTAATATGCCCATTACCCTTCTTGAGTATGTTCCAGTGCAACTTCTGATGGGGAGACTTTTGTGCTGCAACGTCTCGGTGCTAACTTATAGACTATCGTCAAATGCCTCCCACAAGTTGCAGAACCTTCAAAGGCACCAAAAGGAGCAGTATGACCACACGCTGCATTTCTGCCTCTGTGAGAGGTGGAGAAAGTAAGGATGCAAATGAGTAAAGGCTGGATACCAGCGTCCGTTTTGGCAAAAAGGGATAAGCTGCATTCCTACCTGGTAAAACCCCCCAGCGGTAATGTCTACAGGAGGAACAGAAGACACTTAAGAAAGGATTACTCATCAGGACCAGAAGAGCCTGTTCATGTACTTCAAGAGACGGCAGCAGAACAAACTTTAGAAGAACCAGACCACCATGAGTAAGAGTTTCTATTCTCACCATATATTTTATCTATAGCTTTATGCATTTCACTATAAACACTGAGTATGTTCCATTCCATATGGAGTATATGTGATTATTAATATACAACCCTTGTAAATTTAATCAGCTCGTTAAAATGTTTTGAACTCTATTAAAAAGTATTCAAAATTGTATTAATGTATTATTTAAAATAAAACCCGGCTTTCAGGTCCTGTAGAAATAACATCCTATACCTATCAGTGTTCCTCTTAAATGTTAAAAAGAACAAATTGTAAAGCAGGGTTCATTTCTTCCTGGTCTTAATTAGAGACAAAAGGAAAAATATCTCCCTCATTGAAAAATGCAGGTGCTAAACTTAACCAGGGTGCTATTTTATTCTTGAAAAGCAATCTATATCCTGATTAGAAAAAGGAAAAGCATATGCCTACCATGCATTACACACAGTTTAACACTCATGATTATAAAAACTTTAACTACTTTTTATCTTGAAGACATAAAAATAAGAAAAGATAGATATTACTTCTCTTATCTTAAATGGCATGTGCCTTCTTTGACATGTTGTTCAAGCTTTATCCTCCAGCAACAGGCAGTTTTTTCTTAACTCATTCACTCATACCAACATGTAAAAGTTAACATTTTTTTTTCACAGCAAACATTCAATAGCTTCATGCCTCCTTTCTTGCTATCTACTTCTGTCAGTTTTGTTATAAAACAAAACATGCATGAAAGATCCATTTCAATATACAGTTGTCAACATTTATAAAGTGCTCTAATGTTCAAATATGTATAAATATACTGGGTCAGGCTTTCCCCACCCACTGCTACTTTAACCATGGTAGGAAAACTAGGAGTGTAAAGGCAGCTTTAAGCACCCTTGGCCATGTCCAGATGAGTGTGGATGTGCAGTATGTGGTTTGCGCCATACACTGCACATGGAGATATTCCCCAGACTGCTATCCTGCAGTGCTGGGGGAGGGGGTTGACCCCAGGAGATCCTGAAGTCAAAAAACCCCACACTGAATCAAAGTGGGTAGTGCATGCGGCAGCAGCGCATGCCACTCAAAACTAGAGCCTGGCCAGCCAGAGCCATGCTCCGGCTGCCAGTCAGGCTTCCTGTCATGGCTTCAGACCCAGGAGGCCCCCCAGGTAAGGCTGCTAGATCCATTATAGTTGAACCCGTGCCTAAAAAAAAATGGGGCAGTGAGCATGGAAGCAGCATGCACCACCTGAAACCAGAGTCTGACTGGTCAGAACCACACTCTGGCTGCTGGCCAGGCTCCCTGCTGCAGGATGACCATGGCTGCAGCCCCTAGAGGCCCCCAGGACCTCAGGTAAAGCTGCTGAGGCCAGCCCACGTACCGACCCCAGCTTCCCCCACCCCACCCAGGGTAATGTGCTGCATGCCAAAACGCATGGGCATGGGTATTCCCCAGGGACAAGTAGCAGTGGCACATATCTGCTGTTTGTCACCAGGGAAATGCACGTTCCTGCTTGTGGGGATATGTCCACACAAACCAAAAGCCAGGAGAACCACCACTCACACAATAGAAACTAGGAGATACATACATTCATTCAATGTATCCCAGAGGAAACATGCCCTGTCTGGGAGAAAGATATTCCAGGTTGACACCTGGAAGATCTCCCCTGCAAGAGTTTCTTTCATAAAAGTAAACGGACAATAACATCTGTATGCTGCTTCACTCTCCTCTCTCCCTGCCTCTTTACTAGACTAGGAACTCCCCTGTTTGGGGAACCAGCAGGGAGCTTTGCCCAGCTTTTCCTTCAGCTCTGCTCCCAGAGACTCAGAGCAGATCAGGGGACACTGCTCCCCTCCTCTTCCCCACACCAGGGATTCCTAATCTGGGGAAGTCATGGGAGTCTTTTGCCACTTCTCTATTTCTGTCTCAGAGGCCATGGAAATTTCCCAGAAACTTCCACCACTAGCTAGGAATGCTTGTTCATACCCTATAATAGCATTTGAGCCACATTTGCATATCCTTCTTATGCCCCCATGAAGCTATAATAATAGCAGGCTGTCTCCAAAGCCAGGATCCTCTAAGCATACTGACTTCAGAAAATGACAGAAGAGCCTCTGCAAAGGATCTTCCTAGGGACATAAGATAGGATTTCAAATCTTCCTAAGTCTGAGATCTTGCTAGAGACATGAGGAGGGATTTACAGAAGTTTTCTGTATGTGGCACACCTGTACTTCCCCAGTGGAGGACCTGGCTCTTTCTATAAATTTGTGGGGACCTAATGTCTACTATATTCTGCCTAACAAGGAGCGTACAATAGAGTGCATAGTGGCACTGAGCACTGCTATTGGCACAATGTTTGGCATAGAGTTTTACACAGTTGAGGCATTTTCTTTAATTTTTTTAATAGATAATTTTTTTCAGCAAGAGCTACATGATAGCGTTAATACTGTGCCTTTTTGTGATTTGATCCAAAATTGCCCCATTTCACTGATTTGCAAATAAATGGTTTGAAAAATGCTCTTGAATAGAAATTTGGCTCAAAGAACATTAAAAATGGAGGTTCAGCTCCTCAGACTCTCTGTGTTTGTTTGTATACTGCTCAAACTCACTCTACTGATCAGTATGGGAGGAAGTCCAGGTAGCTAGCTGTCATGGGAATATGTCCAAACTGGGATGGGAATATTGGAGAACGTTCAAGCTACAATAGTGAGCCTTTCTTAAGAGACATAGGCAGGGGCCAGAAACCTACAGCCCATGGAAACTGTGGGGTTTCAGTGGCATGGACTTTGGTTATGGCTGGGCAGCTGGTGTCTTCACCCATGTTGGGCTGTGGCCAGGTTGCACAGAGACGTGGCAGCCAGGTCCTAGTGCTTTGGATCTGAGCTGGGTCATTCTGGTCTGACACCATAAAATGTTACCAAAGGCTGACATAGGGGATGAGGCATTCAAAGTAGTGTAATACTGGCAATTTTTAACTAAATAATTACCTTTATAACTGGAGGAAGAGAAAACAGTCTGAAGTGGTCTGGGTACTTTGAAGGGGTACCAAAGGGCCAGACAGCTGCTTTTTCTCTTCACATTTGCACATCTTTCATTTTTACTGTAACAGACTTTTTACTCTCCAGGGAAACTCTTAACAAAGGATCCATCAATCCTGGTAATGAAAAATCTTGTACATACTGGAAACAGCAGGATCACCATTCTCTCTCTCTCTCATATGGCATCAGATATCAACTTTCAAATCTGTGAGCTCCTGTCTGGTATTATGGCTTAATGTGCATATTCTTTCTGCCCCACCTGGACATTTAAAGATTGCAACTTTCAGTTAAGTGCTGTGCTGTTTTTTTGGACACCATATTCACTCAGGGGACTGTCCAAGATGTTCATCTTATAAAGTATTGTTTTGAAGTGTCCATATCCAGATCTCGGTCTGTTCAGCTTGACCCAGCTTGACTCTTGGGTAGGCTGATCATAAGGTAATTCAAGACATCTGGGACATTCATCCAGGACACCAGTGGTGACACATAAGGGGTGCAAGGGGGTGCATGTGCCCCCCCTGAGAGTGCTGGTGCATCCCCTGACAGGCTGCGCTCCCCACTTAGACCCCCCCCCCCACTAAGGTGGCACCAGTCGCCATGCAGGACACTGCCCCCTCCACCCCACGCTTGCACAATTTGGCAATGGTGGGGTGGTGTGATAGACAGGCAGTGGTGTCTGTCTGCCTGCCTGTAAGGTGCTCTGCTCCCAGTCAAACTGAGTCCTTATGTCCCTGTGTTTCTAGGATGCCCATTATAATTCTCAGGGCTGTCTGAGACCAGCTTCTGAAATCTGGGACTCTCCCAGCTAAACCAGAACATCTCGTCACCCTACCAATGGGGGACTCATTTGGTATTGCCATAAAACACTATAGGAATAAATCTGACCTTTCCCCGTAGTCTGCCCACTTGTTGCTGTCCATAACTTTGATTCAGCATCCCCAATCTCTTCCAGGAGCTTGTGGGCTTCAAATATAAATAGGTTATGACTTTTAAGCCTCCAGCTGTTCAGTTTTTCAGTTAAGAGTTGATGGAGCAGGTGATTTTCATCATCTCTTGACTCTGTTACCAGTAATGATATTAGGGTCTGTCTCCAAATGGAATCTCATGAGGTTCAACAAGGACAAGTGCAAAGTCCTGCATTTAGGATGGAAGAACCCCATGCACCAGTACAGGCTGGGGGCTGACTAGCTGGGCAGCAGCTCTGCAGAAAAGACCTGGGGGTTACAGTGGACAATAAGATGAATATGAGCCAGCAGTGTGTCCTTGTTGTGAAGAAAGCTAATGACATACTGGGATGCATTGGTAGGAACTTTGCCAGTACTGGTGAGGCCACATCTAGAGTACTGTGTCCAGTTTTGGGCCCCCCACTACAGAAAGGACGTGGACAAATTGGAGAGAGTCCAGCGGAGGGTGACAAAAATGGTGAGGGGGCTGGAGCACATGACTTATTAAGAGAGGCTGAGAGAGCGGGGCTTATTTAGTTTAGAGAAGTGAAACAGGATTTAATAGCAGCCTTAAACTATGAAGGGGGGTTCGAAAGAGGATGGAACTAGACTGTTTTCAGTGGTGGCAGATGACAGAACAAGGAGCAACAATCTCAAGTTGCAAGGGAAGGTTAGGTTAGATATTAGGAAGAATTTTCTCACTCGGAGGGTAGGAAAACCCTGGAACAGAATACCCAGAGAGGCTATGGAATCTCCACCCTGGGAGGTTTTGAAGACCTGGCTAGACAAAGACTTGGCTGCAATGATCTAGTTGTGGGTGGTCCTGCTTTGAGCAGGGGGTTGGACTAGATGACCTCCTGAGGTCCCTTCCAACCCTAATTTTCTATGCTTCTATGATTCTTATATCACTTGGTCTAATGCCCAAGAGTACAGGGAGTACTTCTCTGTGTGCGTAAGTTGTGCAGCCTTTTATGAGTCTCGGTGCACTGTTCAGTACAGTATTGAGCTATTTAGTATGACAGCTTCTGGACCATGCAGGAGCACAATATTCTGCTGGGGCACATACCATTACAAGTGCAATGGTTCTGAGCATTTACAAGTTGGAACCCCATGTTATGCTGTCTCAACATCTTAAGATAACTACCTATGCAGAGACTTTACTGCTGACTTCCTGAATGTAATGTTTATAGTTGAGGGAATGGTCTAATATAACTCCTAGGTAAGTTGGGGTAGGCTCATGGGGACAGAGGTGGTTACCTACTCTGATATTCAGCATGCTCTTGGCTTGACAATTGTCCAGGTGGAAAAGAGATGATACTGATCTATTAATTGTCAGCTTTACATGCCATTTCTGGAGATAGCAAGCAATCTTTTCCAATTCTGTCATATTTATTCCTTGGGCATCTAGGGTGACATAGTCAGTGTACATGTATTGCTTAGATGATGTTTGTGAAAAGTCTGAGGTATATACATTGAAAAGTATTGGTGCAAGCACTGACTCTTGGGGAACTCCATTATTTAGAGTTTGTACTGTGCTTTTTCTCCTTGGCTGGTATTGAGCTTGAATGATCTTCTGGAGATCATGTTAATGATGAAAGAACATAGCTTGTGGTCACGTATCATAGAGTGCAGTTTATATTTTGAGGCTTTGATGCCATACAGTGCCATAGGCAGTCAATAAAGACTATCCCTGTTTTATGTCTCACTGCAAATCCATTTTCTATGCCAGATGTCAGAAATGTAAATTGGTTAGTGGTACACTGCTTCTTCCAAAAGTCAGCTTGTTCTTTTGGGAGCTGGGGATCAATGACATGTTCTCTATTCTATTCAGGATTATGCAGTCCAGGAGTTGTATATAATGCAGAGTAACGAGATGGGTTGGTGGATCTTTGGATCCTCTAGTGTTCAGGAGAGCTTTTCTCCAGATTTTTGGAAGTCTGTTATTTTCTAGGTTCTGACCTTGGCTATGAATTCTGGGAATATTTGATCTGGTCCATCAGGCTTGCTGTCTTGATTGCTTTAAAGACTGTGTCAAACTCTTTGTCAGAGATGGGGGTGGTTAAATTAAGGTTGATGTTGGGTGATTTAGGTTGTTCACACATCAGGTGTCTAGTAATTTCTGCCTGTTGCTTACTTGGGTTACTGGACTGGCAGTTGTTGAGCATTATTTTCATGATGCAATTTGCTGACACAAGACAATGCCATTTTTGGTGCCTTTGCCTATAAGGCAGTTAATGATGAACCATGCTTTTCTGCTTAAGTGAGTTGTATCCAATCCTTTGATGATAGTGAGCCATGTCTCCTTTTTGACATTGTTCACTGTGGTAGCCAGCTGTCTTGATGATGACATTTGAAGTCACCTGCATTTTAGGTCATCTAGTTGTAAATAGACAGGGATGAGATTAACAACACAGCAGAAGGTGGCTTGTATATATTGACAATGATTATGTCATTGACCTGGACAGTCCTCCATTCTATTGCGCTCTGGGAGGTGTTATGGCCCTTAGTAGTATACGGCAGGTTGTTTCTGATGAAGGTAGCAAGGCCTTGGATCTTCCTGGCTATGGAGTCTGCAAGGCTGTAGTGTGTGAGCTTCATCTTCTCCAGCTTCTCTATATATGTTTCTTATAGAATGTGGCTTCATTTCCCTGGTGATTGGTTGATTGAGGTCTAGCCTTCAACATTAAGTTGAGAAACAGTCAAGCTTTCCCCTTGTAAGTAGGAGAGGTTTCTTTGGCTCATCCTATAGTTAGTATAATGGAAACTATATTATATCGAAATTAGAAAAATCAAGAGTCTGATTGCCTTTGTAGTGACTTTTAGTTTTGCTGTATGTACAGCTACTCACTGGAGGCACCATGAGGAGGAAGTCACTATCATCCCCAGGGTCACCTGTTCAGGCCTAGTGACAGCTCAGCACATCCATCTCCATAACGTTACTTGCTTGTGGCTAGTTTTACGGTTCTGGCAGTTTAAGTTGGCTGAGTTGTTTTGGCAAGTCTTTTAATTCCATTCTGAGCACATTTTACATGTTTGCTTTCATATTACTCCACGTTGTCTGTTGCAAGGCTCCATCAGGAATGAATTTGTTCTGCTTGGAATCCTTAGTTAGTTTAGTATTCCAGAAAGATGTCTGTGATTAGCCAAATCAAAATCTTTCAGAGGCAGCAGCCATAGCCCAGTTGAAGTGCTGCAGCTGATGCCTCCCTAGCAAATGTTATCTTCTTTTTAATCAGTGGCTAGAACACATGATTTTATTTCTTGCACACAGTACATAACTGCACTGTCTGCTGCAGACTGAATTTCTGGGAGCTGTGAACAAGCCGCAGACTTTTTTCCCTCCCGGCAAGTTGTTTCTGTATTCCAGCTCAGCTCACAATAAAACTGCTGATTTTTCTCATTCTAGTTTAGTACTGAGTGATCCTGAAATGCAGTTTGACACAAATACGACTTTTGAGCTTAACATAACAGTGTGTGTAAAGTAGCAGAACCCAAACAAACTGTCTGTTTGCAAATTCACACACAGTATGGAGAGCACCGCTCATGCATTTCCCATTCTGACCATTTCACAGTGTAAGGTGCGACAAAGAGATTAAGCTCCATGTCTCACTTAGAATCCCTGACCTGCTTACTGCTAGAATTTCATTTTCAGAGCAATATGGTGTCATTTACCTTTCTAGTACTCTTCCAAGCCAGGAACAGTCCCTAAATCGACTTAGCTCTCTTGACAGGAAGTGTACAGTGGTAATTGGGCTATGAATACAGCTGTGAGAAAAGGTCTGGCTTTGCAATGGTTGAAAGAAAAATGATAATCATGCACACAATAGTCTGTCTTAAGTTCACTTTTCATCAGAAAAGTGCTCTCTAGCTGTCATAAAATTTAGGAAAGAAAAACTCCACATACATGTTCTTTATGAAATACTAACTTATATTGCATTACTAAATCACTTCATTTTATATACCTTATGCACATACACACATGCATATCTTGCAAAAGGGACAATTACTTGTCCTATTTAAAATAAAAACTAGCCTTAACCCATAGGTTTTGACTGGAAACCACAACTAGCAAATATACTGCATTAGCTATGGTAAAGTTAAATGTAATTTTAATTCAAACTGGAATGCATCATGTCTTTTTAAGTGATATGAAATACTGATTTTGGATTTTATGCACCACTATTCATTTTCATTTACTCATTTGTTACTATTTTGAATTTGCAGCCAAGTATCTTGCTCTTGCAGTTGAAGACCACAGCTAAGATTGAACTGTTTGGTTAGCAACTTTTTTTTGCATATTTGTTGCTAGACCTGTGGGGATCTGACTTCTGCTTCCTGACATCCAGTAAACTGAGAAATTTGGAAACCACTATTTCTAGGCTTTGCTTTTCTGTGCTCCTGAGTGAAATGCATTCGTTCAATCATTTGATAGAAGATTCTTTTTTAAATGTATACATGCAATTTAAGTGTTTTATTCCAGTTTGTTAACAGTTTAATAGAGGTGTCAAATAATTAAAAAAAATCTTGTGAAACAACGTGTACCAATTGTCTTGTGTCTTCAAGATGAAAGCATTCTAAGCAGCTAATGCAAAAGCAATAAAAGGATAATCTAATAAAATTGCTTTTGTTCTTCCTCAATTTAAGATCTACTATATTTATAAAGTAATTGGTTTGGGCTTCACACCGCTCTTTGTTGGAACTAATGGCTCCTTTTTCTGGAGAATAATTGCCAGCAAAACTATTTTTGAATAATAGGGTGGGTAAAGTGAAATGATGCTATACATCATTTCTGAATAATAGGGTGAATAAAAAAAAAAAAGCGACTTCCAGAAATGACAGCTTTTAAAGTCTTGCTTTTATTGTCACCTGGTGTGTGCCAGGAATTTAAGAAAACACAGTGTGCCAGAATAAATAAAATTATTACTTTTCCATTTATAGGTTTTTTGCTTAACTGCTGACTCATTCAGAAGAGCTACAGTTGCTTCTTGTCTAGCTAGACTTACAGATGATGTCATGGAAGGATACAGGCTTTGTTTTTTGCTTTCGGCTTCCATTGTCTCATCTCTCCTTTTTCTGCTACCTTTCTCCCAAAATAAATAAAGCTATTATAAAATTTCCTGGTACAGAGTTATGGTCTAGATTTTTTTAAATGTAAAGAAATCATTGAAATCTTTTTTTCTTTCGCAATGTATACAGCAGTCTCTAAGTTTGTGCATAAGTTATTTCTCGTTCCTACTTTGCCCATCACCTGGCTAATGAGTAATTAAGACTTTCAGTTTTATGCTACTAAGTGCTGTCTTTCAGCACGTGATGTAAAAAAACCCAAGCACAGATATACACAAATCCAGTTCTCACAAAAATAGTAGTACATCAGTAAAGAAAAGTAGGATGTGACTATGAAGCTCATAAAAGGGAATAAAAAGATTGTTTTTCTCATAGGGAAAGGCAGATCCTGAATATTGTTACTTGTGAGTTTGCATTTTGTTCTGATTCCTTTTAAAGTTCATGGAAAGGCCTACAACAGTAGCTGGACTTCCAGTGCAGAGGCCAATTTCTCCCTTCTGTCTCTTTATTCTAACAGAGATGACAATGGGGACTCCTATCTGCATAGAACTGGCCCGCTGGATAGTAACTTTGTGTCAGATATGATCCAGAAGTGTTATAGATTTAGTTTTGAATTATGTAATTCTTTGGTGCTGTAAAATGATTAGCCTGTTTAAAATCTGGAATTTGGCAGTGATGTCTATGCCTAAGGAAACTTAGGGTCTTAGGCCATTTGGACATGTACATGCGGGGGTTTTACTTCAGTTTAATTCTCCCTAAATTGAAGCACTGGGTTTTTAAAAACAGCACTTCAATTTAGGATGAAGTAAACCCCCATGGTGTGTACGCAAGGGTCGGGCCTGATACTTATCTGCCATGCCAGCAGCGGGGCGGGGAGGACGAGCTGGCAGCAGGCTGAGCAGTCTCTGAGCAGGGGGGCTGGTGCTTCACTCCAGGGCAGCAGTGGCATTCCCCAGGTAGCACCTGTGCACAGGCACCCAGCTCGCCGGTCCCAGGGGACACTGCAGCCGCAAAGGGAAGTACTGGTCCCCGGGCAGGCAGGCAAGCTCCGGGGAGAAGAAAAAGATCAGGCTCGCCACTTCTTTTTTTTTCCCTCTTCTGTGGAGCCTGCCTGCACGGGCCGCCGCTGGGCTGCCTGCACAGCCCCTAAGCTGCATAGGGCCTGGTGCTTCCCTCCACAGCTGTAAGGTAGCAAACTAAAACACCTCGGACATGTTTTATTTTGCTGCATTCCAAAGTCATTTAATGCGCATTATGCCACTGACATGTGCAAACAGCTGCACCATTAAAGCAGTGCAAAAGGGCATTGAGCTGCTTTAAAGGCCAATTTTGTGGTGTATACAAATGGCCTTAGATAGGGATCAGTGTATTTCTTAAGTCCCAGCACTGAGTTCAGGGGCGGGCAATTATTTTGGGCAGAGGGCCGCTTACCGAGGGCCACATGACAGGCAGCCCAGGGCAGATAAATATTAATTTTCTAAATTTTGTAGGGGTCCCATGGGCCAGATAGAATAGGTGGGCTGCATCTGGTCCCCAGGCCACATTTTGCCCACCCCTGGTTTGATCCTTACAGCTGTGGGCTGCTGGCCTATAGGAGTAGCAATGTGCAAAACTACATACTCACGCACTCTCTCTCTAATGATGGAAGGAAATGTGATTTACTTGAGAGAAAGCTTCATCAAAAACAGGAGTGAAAGGGAAAATACAGCAGGTACTGTAAGAAGGCGCAAGAGTCAATAAAGACCAATGAATGAGGAAAGCCCATTGCTTTCCTATTAGGCTAACTCCTTTATTGGGAACTACTGCAAACAGGTGTTGAGATGCCTTTTTTTATCTGAAAAGGCATAAGCAGATGGAAAAAGGAAGGGCCTAGGAACCTGGGCATATATAGTAAATTAGAGAGGAAATGTGCTTGGGTTAAAAGCCTTCTTTTAAAGATCTCCTTGAAAATTCAGATATATCCACAGCCTCTCCAAACTCAAAAATGAAAACAGAAAAACTCACTATCACCTTGACCTAAGATTTGTTTCCAAAGAGAAACAAGGCTTCAAAAAGCTTCAGCCTAGCATCAGCTATAACCCTCCAGAGTCAACAAGACACTGCATTTTATTTACACAGTGAGAAGCAAATACATTTCAGTACACAGAGGACAAACATAAATCCTTTTAAAGAATCCACCACTTTTTTTTTACTCACAAGAATCCTTGGGTATCTCATTAAGATAAGGGTAATTCCAAGATGAACACATTTGACAAAGTTTCTTAAAATGAGGGCAAGTGCTCTTTAAATAAGACTTTTAACAGAAATAGCTCAGAAGCGAAAAAAAGGTGGGTTTGTAAGACTGCAGATCAGATAGAAAGGAGCCTTTGCTGGGCTTTTTTTGCTTGCTTTTAAGATAATCAGTATGGGGTGGTCATGATAAAGTGTTTCCTAGACAAACAAAATATGAGATTAGATTGCTGGTGACAAGTTGCATTTTTTCCTAGTCTCTACCAACCCTTTTGTGAGCAGCTCAGGCTTTGGCTGCAATATACTTATTTAGTACAGTAACAGACTGGTGCAAGGCCCGAAGGCTTAAGAATCACCATGTGTAATGACACTTACTTTCACATTCTGGAGTTACTGACTGTTAAGTGTCCTTTGCTGCCAACACTGCCCCTGTGACAAGTGGTTCTCACTGCAGAAGGTTCTTTGGAATGACATGAGTCATAATATAAAAGTAACAACATCATCTGTCATCTCAGTAAAAACAAAACAAAAGTTATCAAATAATTCAAGTGCAGCCATTCAGGGGGGTAGGGGGAGGTTAGATCATATTCAGAATGGCTACCTGATCTAAGGCAAGTTGGGATGGGGGGGGGACAAGAAGGCTCAGGAGAGGGATTGTGGGGTCCATGGGAGGGAGGGCAAGTGGGACCCACCAGAGAATTGGAGGCGGGGGGGGGCAGGTGGCATCCATGGGAGTGATTGGGAATATGGGCAGGTGGCATCTGCAGAGGGATGGGGCCAGTTGGGATCCATGGGGGATAGGTGGGATCATTAGGAGGGATGGGGGGCAGGTGGCATCTTCAGGAATGATCAGGGGGATGGGAGGTAGGCAGCATTCGTGGGAGGTTGCTGGTGCTTAGGAGGGTTTGGTGGGATCAGGAGGACTTGCAGGGTTCACAGGAGGGCTTGGGAAGGACTAGAGGCCCCCAGCGTCCCCACCGTGAACTTACCCTCCCATCCCTCCCTCCACTGATACTTATTTTATTGGCAAACACTGATAAAACTGACAGTGGGACTGGCTTGTGGGTTGGGGGGTTGGAGGGGCTGGCTGATCCACGAGGTGGGGCGAGAAGCTGTGGGTCTAAAAATAGCCTGGTGCCAGGGAGGCAGGGAGGAAAGGCATAGCCCTGGGGCCGGGGCTAGCAGCTGGGCTTTTCCAGCCTTTGAGTTGCACAAGTGACTTGTCATGACCCAAAGGGTATGATTTTGTGTGTGCTTCAGCACTGCAGAATTATTTCCCGCCACGGGGAGCTTTCTTTGCACGGTGCAATTCTCAGTTGCATAGAGAAAACCTCGGTGCAAAGGAGTTCCCGCCATTCGCATGCAAATTTGTTCCCCACTATTGGCTGTTTCTAAATTATTCCCACGTGGCGGCTAG
>NW_005842824.1:49788-50660 GCF_000455745.1 Alligator sinensis | reverse complement strand
TCGTGGAGTAGAGGACATGTCACTGACATCGACATGGTGGCGTTTAACGTTCACTGGCCTATTCCACTGCCAGCGCTTGTTGCAGGACTGATTGGTCAAAAGGCCCATGCATGGCATGACGGACGGCCAGAACATACCGGTGCAGAGCAACTCATGCTAGCGATTATCGGAGTCTCGTAGTGTGCCTGGAACCCCAGAGCATGTGCACTAGGATTGACATCATTCCAGCAAATAAGATCATGGCCTCACCGTCATCTACGAAATCCTGGAACCGTTCCAGTGACCATCCACAGCATAGATAGTTCTCTTGAGGTTTATGGGTGAAAGAATATCGCTATCCTCTGGATTCTGCTTAACCCAATGGTGAACCAACCCGTGAGTAATCTTCTGTGTCAGTTGTCATGACTGCGTATCCTGATGGAGCCAAGATTATCTAGTGATCAGGAACATCGACACCTGACCAAGGCTCAAGGCACAAGACATCACGAATCTGATCTTCCATCGTTGCCACAGAGAACACCAGAGGAGCGATACATGTTTGGATTTCTCCTACAGCGTTCTGGACTCAATAAGCGGCAACTTTGGATTTTAGGGGACGCAGGCTAATGGCAACTGGCCTACGAGTTAGGTTTTCATTATCTGGAAGAGCTAGACGATGGCTCCTCGACAATTTCATCCAGTTGAGTGTGCAAAAGACAGATGTCCGGAGTATTATAAGTTTTAGAAATGATAGTGTGGTTCCATGTGAATTTTGTAAATATTAGTGAAATAACTGTTTTAAGAGAATTCTTTTCACAGATCCGGAATTCAGAGTGCGTGGCAGAGAGAAGCCCCAAGAAGGATAACATCATCGGCAGAAGTGAGGGCTTGAC
>NW_005842824.1:25172-49404 GCF_000455745.1 Alligator sinensis | reverse complement strand
ATTGGCTGTTTCTAAATTATTCCCACGTGGCGGCTAGCGATTGGCTTGCTAGCCATATAAGAGGCTTGAGCGGTTTCTGCCCAAGTTGGAGGAGGAGAACTTCACATCCATCTCGTGAAGAACTCTAAGCGCTGTGGAGCCTAACAAACCCAGCGTGTGCCTTAAGGAGGATACAGGGGCCTGATCAACCTCTAGCCTCTCCCCGTCACCGCCTGATCCCTCAACGTACCCTTCCCTGCGCGCTCATGGAGAGTCACCTTTTGGACTCTCATCGTGGTATCCAGAGCTCTGTCCGGGTTTAAGAGGCTCGAGTTTTCTACGGGTCTTGTTCGTGCGAGTTTTCTTTTCGTTTGTAACTGCAACTTAAGCAAAGATTTCCTGCCTGCACCGCGACCATCTATGGTGTAAGTAAAATAATCTTTAATCAACTTCTACGTGTCCGTGCCTAATTCTAGTCCGCCGTCCCGAATTCCCCGACCCACGTGCCAGGGCTGCTGGCCACAGCCCGCTGCGCGCCCCCGAAAGCCTCGGACCACTCCCGGCCCGCACATGACTGTACAAAATTTTGATGCCCTGGTCTAACCTACATTGATTAAATTGATACTTTATTGATTCAGGTCTATTTTAGATTAGGTCTCACCACTTTTAGGCCAGTCTGTGTGCACAGAATTACTGTACTGTTAATTTCTTACATTGATTTCCGATCACTGAGACTGGGTCTAAGTATAAGGTCCACCTATGGATAAACCGAGTTAGATCAGATAGCTGTTTTTAACGTGATTCAACCTCTCCCTAAGCTCCCCATTTTCTGCACTTAACCTTAGTCTACAGGATACAGGAGTTCATGTAGCTGTGTACAAACCTAACTTTGTAAAATAGAGTTCTTCTGATTATAAATCAAATGTTTTTCCTCAAAAAGAACAATGAAAATAATACTTGATTGATATACAGGGTCAACCTATAAGTAGGCCCCCTGATAATTACTCCATAACTCCTGATTTTTGGTTGACCTTCCCAGATATAAACATAGTAATGCAGAACAGGGGTCCACAACATACAGTGCAGCTCCTTGCCACCCATGTGGAAGAAGCCTCCTATTTCTAGAATGGTGCTAAAGCCTCCCATCATCAACATACTGCTGAAGCTCTCTGGCTCCATGGGCTGAATCCAGAGGCAACACAGACGAGATCTGCCCCCCAGGTGGCCTCTGTTCTACATTATTACATTCAATGTATGGTATTCCAGCCTGCAGCTTGGGCAGGTTGCCTGCTGCTGGTGTACAATATTGTCAAATGAGGGGTACGAAGAGTTGTTTTACCTCAAACTGAACTGGAAAACATGGGGTCAGTGTATATGCTGGGCTGACACAATCAGAACTGTACAGCATGCACACAGAAGGAAAGGATCTTTCGTTATCTCTTCTATTTGAGTTAAGGAACTGGACTGAATAGCTGCATGGATTCCTCAAAATATATTTCTGGGAATCCAGTGAGAAGCAGGGAATTTGTGAACTCAATATTGCCCTCCAAGAAATAGGTAGGTTACCATAAGCAGACCTTTGTTTCCTTGCCATCAGCCTGCTGTGAACACTGCTGAATTAGCTTGGTGGTTTATGTCCAAGAGATACAAGGAAGCAAGTGTGGCGTTATGCTGGTATATAGCAGGGTGCCCAACTGCTTTTACACACTGCAGAGGAAAACCTCAGCTTGACCCAGGAGAACAGATAACAACAGCAACTGTTTTCTTACTTTAGTAGTAAGAGGAAGGGTGCAAGATAAAGGAATATAACAAAGACTCCAGACTATTACTATAGAGTTCATGTAGGGACATGTACTGTTGTTTTTTAAAGTTATGCGAACGACTTGTTCATTTTCAGTTCATCTTTCAACTGACCCATTTTTCTTTAGATAATTCATCTGTTAACTAAATACAAACAGGAATTGCAACTGTTTCTTTTATTTCTTTTATTTTAGGAAACACATTTATACTATGGATTTTTTTCTCTTTTATTACATTTTCCAAATATATTCGACAGCAGTCACAAAGAAACTAAATAGATCTCTTTCTCTAATGTCAGGAAATCAGGATATATCTCTAAAACTATACTAGAAACTGTGGTCTTCCCATTGGCTTCAATTGACTTTGGAACAGGATCTCTATTTCCTCGAAATAGATGTGTGTGTGTGTGTGTGTGTGTGTGTGTGTGTGTGCACGCACACATATTTAGAGAGAGAGAAAGGGAGAGAGAGAGAGTGAGAGAGCACACATGCGAGAGATCTAGCTCAAGGAAGGGCAATTATTTCAGTTGGAGGACCACTTAATGAGTTTAGGTGAGCTGTTGAGGGCCACAAAGATACACCCATTGCCAAACCGCTAAGCCTTACCCCTTGACAGGCCCCGTGGCTGCCACCTGAACTCCTGCTCCCTAAACCCTGACCTTTGTCACCAGAAGACCCTCCCCTTGCTCTGGATGTACTCCTTTTGGGAGGGGGAATTTGCACTTTTGGAACTGGAAGTTCCATCCTGTCACATGGTCCATTACATAAGAAGGTCCTCCCACTCGACACCAAACTTTGCCATGCTCACCGCCATGTTGGTCCCAGAATCTCCTGTCCCCATCACATGTTCCCTGACATTAGAAGATCCACCCCTTGACTGAGAAACACTGCCCTTTCACAGGGCCTGCCCTCCTGGTACATGGCCTGCTCCTAGGGTCCCAGAACTTCTGCCCTCTATGCCATGAGGCATGGGCATGATCCTATCAGGTAGTAAGGGGGTTGTAACCCCCTCTAACAACCTGCCCCATCACCCTCAACTAATCAGTGGGGGTTTCAGAGGCATCAGACCTCCCCAAGAACACTGCCAAACTGATCGAGTTGATGGCTACACATATAAAGTCTTTCAGAAGAAATAATTTTTAGCAAAGATTATCTACTATAAAAGATTTTAATTTTGTTTCAAAAAACATTTTGTCCTGATTTATGGTTTTTTTTGAGCAGTGTATATAAAGGCAATTGCATAATAGCTCAAAATAGAGCCTTATACTTGTATGCTGTATGCTGCCCAAAGTGTAGGTGTACTAAACCTCTTGAATTTATTTCAGTTGGTCACCCCATTCCTCCCCTGACTCATCCCCACCAGTGGTCTCACATGCTGCAACCTGATGGAATATGTTGACTAGGGACCATCTCATCAGAGGAACAGACTCTGGGTTACCCTTGTCTGGATAGTATCCTCTCCACCCGTCTACCTTTGCTCTAGCTTTGCCTATTAGCTCTGAGTCCACTATATAGGAATCCAGGCTTCAGATGCAGTGTAGCATGGTGCTAAAACATAACTGCCAAGCCAGGTTGCAGCAATGTTTTTCTGTCTTAGCTGGCCCCTCTCTGCTGAGCTCAAAGTCAATTCCTTGTTCTCATCCCAGGCTCAGCTGGCTACTCCCAGCCAGACTCAGAGGGCGCATCTACACGTCACTCTACAGTGACATAGTGATGCACTACGTCTCCCTACAGTGTGCTACAGTGATATAGCAGTCACATGGGTCTACACATCATTGCCAGCTATGTTGCCGTAATGGCATGTTACCCCAGTATAGCGTGCCACTACAGTGATGTAGTGGCAAAATCTAACCACATACCGTGTGCACAGTGCAGTAACCACCCATACTGCACTGTACTTTAGTACTTCCAAAAGGTGTGGAACACATCCAGACTCCCTTTCTTGATTTCTGTCCTCCCTCTCCCTGTACCTGGTCTCTCCTGCTCCTCCATCACAACCCAGCCTACTGGGTCATGGCTGATCCACCATTCTGGACATCAAAGGAAAATATCCTGCCACAGGTTTACTTTACCCTGGGCAGCTTGCTTCAAGTCCCAACCAAAAATGAAACCAAAAAGCTTTGGAATTCATTTGCTTCCTTAGTGCAATGCTGCTGGTCTCTCCAGCTTCAGTGTCTCTCTGGGTTACTCTTCAAGTCAATCACCATCTCTGCAGGGATCTCCTTCCCTTTTGAACTCCTGCCAGTCCTCTGCCTCTGTGCCTGGAGTTGGGGTTTCACATCATGCCAGCGGGTCACCTGACTCCTCCACTTCTGCCCAAGTTATCTTGCTTCCCTTCCCCTCTAGACTGCAGGCTAACCCTGTTTATAGCCAGAAGCTCATTAACCCAAACCATGTGAGGAGTGTGTGTGAGAGTAAAGCAAAAAAGAGAGAGACAAACAAACAGGTAAAACTATTCCTGAACCGGCAGGAGTGGGGGTAAGAGGGGGAGAAAGAAAGTGACATGAAAGAGCAAAAGTTATTAGTGCAAGAAAACCCTTAACAACCCAAACTCTCTAGTTAAAGGGGTAGGGCCCCATTACAATATTGAAATTTAAGTTAAAGAAAAAAACTCTCACTCAGTGGGAAGAATAAAGCCTTTGATGTGCATTAACCAGAGAATCAGAGTCAGGCATCATCTCTGTTGTTGCAATGTGGAGCACTGCTGCAAGGTGGTCATTACTCATCAAAGATCTAAGATTTGATTTACTGACTTTCATTACAGAAAATGCCTGCTCACATATGTATGTTGATCCAAACAGCACAAGCATCTTGTGGGCATGAGCCTTGATCTTTGGAAACTTCTGTTCATTGACAGAGGCATAAAACCTAGGTAGCTGCACTAATTTGAATTGCTCCGCAAGCAATGCATCACATCACAGGTCAATAAGCTCGAGTTGGGGGTCACATGGAGCATTGACAACATCAAATGTGAAACATGAGGAGATCAAATACTGGTCTTTTTCTATCATTTGTAAATCCTTGAATCAGAGAGAAAATTCAGCATGCAAGTTCAGTAGTAACAATAGGTATTTTTTTAGGTTTTGATTACAAATAGTAATCTGCTGCCACGTAGGAAAATGGCTGAAATCTTTGTTTCCTATCTGATGGGAGAAAAGGAGTAACTTCATCATAAATGACTTGACACTGGAATGCAATTCATGATTAAAAAGCTTGTCCCTTACAGTCCTGAATTCAGAACATTCATGTAGCCCATGATAACAACAGCAAATGCAAAATCAGAGAACCAATCTGCATCATTCAGCTGTGGGAAATCCAAATCTTTTCCTTTCATGTTCAAAAATAAACCAATCTCTGGCTCTCAGTTCCCAGACTCTTCAAACCATTACTCAAACTAAGCCATCTTATGTTAGTATGATACTGAACACCTGTGTACTCAGATTCAGATTTCTCAAGCAGAGTTACAAATTGCCTGTGGTTTAATCCTCTTGCTCAAATGTAGTTGACCATTTTCATAACTGTGTCCATGACAGTGCTTAGTTTTATAACACTTTTACAGAGGACCTCTTGATAAATAATACAGTGTAGAAAAATAATTTTCTGTTCTGGATTTGTTTCTTTGACTTGGTATTGAATTCTTTTCAGCAATCCAAACTGTTTGCCTGTCAGATCTGGGCTTCCATTGGTGGTCTCACACACCAGTTTTTTCCACTCCACTCCTAATTTTGACATGCATTGATTTACTGCCTCCAATAAATCTTTTCTAGTTGTTGTATCTTTTATTGACTGCATTGATGCCAATTCTTCTGTGAGCTCAACATTTTTAGTGATACCTTGAGTGAAAATCAACAACCGGGTTGTGTCTTTGGCATCACAACTCTCATCAAGTGCCAATGCAAAAATGAGAAATTGTTTGCCTTATTTTTCAACCACTGGTCCAGGTTCTCAGAGATATCCTCGACATGTCTCACAGCAGTTTGCCTTGACAAGCAAATGTTCTCATAATGCTTATTCTTGTCTGGGCAACAAATTGCAGCAGAGTCAACCATACATTCCTATACAAATCCCCCTTCAGAGAATGGTTTGCTCTTCTTGGTGATTTTGTATGCAATTTCATAATCCATTCTCATAATTCCATCCTGTGCCAATACTTTTGTGAAAAAAGATTTGCTCTTTATGCATTCCAGCAGCCATCTTCTCAGCTTTCTTTGCTTTTGCCTTGGCAGACAATTTTTCATATTTGAATGCATGCTTGGTCTCAAAATACCGATTCAAATTGTATTCTTTGAAAACTGCCACACTTTCTTTGCAAATTAAACACACAGCTTTTCCACCCACATTGGTAAAAAAATATTTAGAAGTCCATTCTTTGTTGAATATTTGGTATTCAGTGTTTACCTTCCTTTCTTTGATGAGCTCATTTCCAAACTTTTATTCTCCTGTGCAGTGGTGATATTAAGGATATAAATATAATTTTTAAATGACCTGTTTAAACTCTTCTAATTATGTTGTTTAACCATAGCAGATATCATACATACCTACAGGTCAGATCCTGTTCTCTCTCCCTGTCAGCCTCTGCTCCCTGCCGCTGTGGGGCACAGAAGCCTTGGCAGGAGGGATATAGGGTCTAAGCCAGTCTTATGCTCTGAGGGTGCTGTGGAAGGCAGGTTCCCAAAGGGACCGGCCATGTTCTTGGAGGAAAGGGGCATCTGTAGCTATAGAGCCTGGGTATGGGAGGCAAGCAGAGCTTCCTGGCCCCTCAATGCTTGCTTCTCTGTCCAGCTGTGGCCTTCAAGTCCATTCATAATCCTGAAGAATCCAACCCTGGGGTGGCAGCAGCCTTGGCCCCAGCAACCAAAGGCAAATGGAGAAACCCCTTCCACTGTTACTCTCTGCTGTCCAGCAGCCCTGCACAGAGCTCTCTGCCCTAGGCTGCTGCTGCCTCTGTGGTCTGGAGACCAGGGCTGAGATGCAACTTCACTGGAAAAGACACCTGCTTCCTGCCCGAGACCAAGAAATTTTTTCCCTCCCAACTTGTCAGCTGCTCAAGTGCCTCTCACTTCCCTGCCCTGAGGCTGCCAACATGACGAGGACCAAAGCACATGGAACTCTTAGCATTTCTCAGGATGCCCCTGCCCTTGCCCTGGTCCCTGTCCCTCCCCTTACATTCATGTAGATATCCTTGCTCTAACAGCTGCCCAGGTGTTTGGGGAACTTGGCCAGGTAGCCAGATGAGGCCCATATTCATGCCGGTCATAGTGGGTGGCCTGGAAGCCACAGGCAGGGCAGGCAGGCATGCCACCAGGTCTCTTGCCTGCACCAGCAGGTAGAAGTGGCACATGAAGGGCAGGTTCATGTAGGCCAATAACTGGGGCAGGAGCAGCAGGCCTCCTGTGGGTACCAGTACTGCTGTTGCCCATGTCCCTGCCAGGACCCGGTACAGCCCTAATTACCCACAGGTCCTGGCCCAAGTCCTGGGGTCATGGCTGGGTTGTTGCACAAGCCATACAAAGAGTGCTGGATTCAGCTCCTGGCCCCAGTCTCCAATGGGCAGGCAGCTGTGCATGGTGGCACAGGGTAGTGGTGGGCCCAGCCCAGTCCCTTTGTCTGCAGCTCTCAGCCAGAGTCCTGGGAGCGCAGACAGCCACCAGTGGTGGCATAAAGTGGGGCCAGGCCTGGCTGGGATTGCCCATGGCTCCTGGCCCCATTTTCCCTAATGGGAGTCCCTGGCCCACAGCTTAGAGGAGCCCTTACCTGAACTTCCACACCTGTGTGGAGGGAGGGCTGGGAAGCAGCCATAGGATCACTAGGAAGAAGCCTCTACCAGGCAGAAGCTTCCTGTCTCATGCAGCCCCTACTTTGGGGTTGGGGGCAGGGTTGTCAGGCCAGGCTATGGTGAGGGTTGGTTGCCTAGCAACTACAGCTGGAGCTGCTGCTGTTGCCAACACCTACTGCATGGAGGGTAGAGATGTACTGGCTTCCAGAGGGGCAACTGCGGGCTGGGGATAATTGATCACATCATAAAGTTGTGCCCCAACCCTGCCGGGGATGGGGAACCAGAGAGAAGGGAGTGCAGTGACCAAAAAGCCGGCTCCCATTTTGAGAGAAAGGAGGGGTGGCAGCTGGTCTTCCAAACAGAGACTCAGAAGCATCTCAACACTTAACCTGCATCCAGTAAACACGGGATGATGGTGTGATGGACAGCAACCATAGTGCCAGGACATCCTCATTGTCCTGTAGGAAGACGACAATGAACAGTGAGTTAATTGTGACAGAAGAGGGATATCCCCCTGGGACCCTTAGATAAGGGTGCCCCTTTGGACTTCTTTCTAAAGTTAAAGTGCAACAGAAGGGATTAGAGGGCTGAACCCAGCTGGGTGTAACTTACTTAAGCCCCAAGGACTGTGTTAAAAATAGGTTATTGACTGTGCCATAATATAAACCAATTGTGAAGACAGGAATACTATGTATTCCAAAGACAGCAGACCTGAGTAAGACCTGTAACATTGGGTTGATGCAAGGATGGGGTGAAAGGGGAGGCAGAGCCCCAAGGAACAATGTATCACTAAGAGTTAATGGTGAATTAAATCAAGGATCCTCCCTCTTTTTTCATATGTACATCAAGACATGGTAGGAGAGACAAGGAGTGCACACTATTAGCAATTACCTACCATGTCAAACTGTCAGGCCCTAAGAACTGGTGAACAGTAGATCACTCCTCAAAGTGTAAATGGCTGATCTCAACAAAGCACACTCGCTTACATCTATATAGATACATCTCTATGTGGAGATTGATCTTTTGCAGGGAAATAGAGGTCCTGTTGCAAAGTCACCTGAAGACAATGTGAAGACTGCAGTTTCTAGGACCCCCCTCTGCACATCTGGGTAAAGGTGCAATGGGATCTAATGCACAATCCACACAATCATGCCTGCTACTGTGGTATACATGCATGACAGGAGATGCGGTTGTAGGACCACGCATTAGAACCAATCATGCCTTATTGCCAGTGTAAGGGGAGCCAAATCCTGGTCTCCCCCTGCATTGACAAAAAACAGGCTCCCATGGCTTGGAGTTCCTAGGCATGGGGTCCATGCACAGCTGGGACTGTACTCAATGGTACAGGACTCTCGATCCCAGCTGTACCCCACAAACAACCAGGACCAAGAGCCCTGTCACCTGTGGGGCTCTCAACTCCCACAGCCATGCAGGTGCATGGAGTGCCCCACAGCTGGGAGATCACAATGGCTGGGAGATTGTAGCAGCTGCAGTCTCCCAGCAACAGACTGCCTATACATGCAAACTAAAGTCGGGTAGAAGCCAGCTATAAAGTTATTACACATTTTTGAGCAATAGCTTTATACCTGGTTGGACCTTTTTAAGGTGCAATAGTTAAATTGTACATATAGTTAATTGGCATGTTAATTTGCATGGGTCTAAATATATTGAACAATTAACAAGGTATGTATGTATGTATGCATGTGTACGTGTGTGTGTGTGTGTATGTATGTACGTGTGTGTGTACACACATACTCATGCACACATATATTCATATACATGCATACATACATACACACCTTGTTAATTGTTCAATAAACTTAGACCAGTGCAAATTAACATGCAAATTAAATATATGTGCAAATGTGTAGTAACTTTATAGCTGGTTTCTATCCAGCTTTAGTTTGCGCGTGTAGGCAGTCTGTTGCAGGGAGAAGAAAGGAAGAGTATGTGTGTGTGTGTGTGTGTGTGTGTGTGTGTGTGTACACACACACAGACACAGACATACATACTAGGCCCCCTCTACATGTTATATCTATTGCATATATATAAAACTGTCTATCTGTGTGATTGTCTGTCTATCTGTCTGTGTATATAACCAAACTTTCCACTTTTTCTAGGACTTTGCTACTTACATAAGTAAAGTAGCTTTTGTCACTTTGTTTTATAAGCTCTGTGGGTTCTCAGTTCATTAGTCCCATTTTTGTCCAGTACGCTTTATTTTTCCTTTCTTCTCTAAGGGCACAAGTCCCTAGTGTATAGAATGAGTTGAGAAAGGGAGCAGCAGTCCAAGTCTTTTGTGATTATTATTTGTTAGGCAACAAATACTTCATCAACAGTGATGATCCTCTGGATCATCCATAATCCCCAATACAGTCATTTGAATTTCACCAAGTTCTGTGTGAGTGCTATGGCTGCTAAATGGCATATCTGAGTTAAGTGGTGAAAATCCTCTGCTTCTTTCTCAGGATGCTCCTCTGGGAAAGATCTTCAGGTTGTGTAAATGATTTGAGCTCCATCAGAAGCAATGGAGGTATGGCAATTTACCCAAGCTAAGAATTTGCCATGCCTTGTGCACTCTTCCATAAGCAGCCATACCTCACATCATCTCACTTTCTCTTATTCAGTTCTCCTTCCCTAAACGGTAAAAATTCACTATGAGCAAGATAAAAGAAAACTAGCAATTCTAATGCAATCAGTTTCAGGTCAGGCTGGTAAATGGCATATAAGAGAAGTGAAATTCTCAGTCAGTTTCCCACTTCCGGGACTAGCACAGACTGAGCCCTTTGGAAACAACATCATGATGAAAGAATGATTCATACTGGTGTAACAGTTCACATCTGGAAATCTGAGCTGAGAAAGTGTCAGCCTGGGTAACACTTCTCTACTTTGCATCTTAGGAATTTTGCATCTTAATTCTGTGAGACTTATGAAGTAAAAAATCCCCTGTAATTTTGCAAATGTCTAGTTTAAAAATAAGATGTTGGTAAGCTTTTATAGTTTACAGAGAAACCCTTATCACACTAATACTCAAGGGACCTGCAAAGATTGGCTACTTAGAAGAGGCAATCTCAATTCACTAAAAAACTTCATTGAAACCTTGGCTAATTTAAAAAGGCTATGCATGACAGCAGTTGGAAGTCCAAGTGCAATTTATGCTGTAGGGTTCACCATGAAACCACCATCTCTAGATTGCACAGGTGTAACTCTACTAATTCCAGGGCTTTTTCTTTTTATTCATTTCAAAAGAACTCCCCCCCGCCCCCCGGTACCCCATGCTAATACTGTATTTATTGAACATAAAGCATGGCAATCTGCTGCACTGCCTTTTTGGCACCCTGATGCCTAGTGAAATACACAGTTGCAAATTAGTCATTCAAGATCCCTGTGCTGTAAGGGGGAAGAATTAGGACCTAACTCCTAAGTTCACAGAAGTTCTCATTGCACACAGTTACACTAGTTAGCCAGGAAGAAATTCTTGAGAGAGGGACAGCTTTAATATATGGGATTTATATGCATGACTTCTGTTAGAATTGAGGCACCACTTTTCACTCAAATTTCACAGTTGTTAACACATCCTGGAGTTAGGTGCCTAAGCTAGGCCACTTTTCTCTCAAAAAAAACCAAGGAAGAAGTACCCCCTTAATTCTGAAGTAGACAGAGCAAGACTCATGTTCAGATATCTCCTTCTCTACCCGATCTTGAGCTGGGATTCCAAGTGAGGTCATTTATAGTCTAGACAAAAACTCTAGCCACTTCTCACTTAGTCAAGTGAGAAAAACTATAGCCTGCTGGTTAGGACACACATCTAGAAGACCCTGGGTCTAGAACCTATTCCAAAATGTTCTATTTCATGCTAGGTGTTTCACTGAACAGGAGATCTAGAGAAAGAGGGCCCTAGCCAAGAATATATTTTGGAGTATTCACATTGAAAGTAGAAGACCTGCTTTCAATTACTTGTTCCGAAAGGGATGGAAGATTGATATGAAACTGGGTCTCATACATTACATATAAATGGGTTTGCGATCCAGCCACCTACTATATGAAAATGCCTACTATATGAGGATCTTTAAGCAAGATAAGTAAGGCAATACCATAGATGAGAATTCTTCCACAATTTCAGTATTAGCTAAGGGCTCTGTGCAGCATAGCAAGGTCACTTACGTAGATCTGAGAAGCAGGTGTCAAGGAGGCTTAAGCTTCTGCTTAGCAGCTGAGCAGGAGCTTTGAAGATCTTATTGATGCCTTAATGTTGGACTTAGGCATGTCAGCCCCCTTCGGAATTTGGTTCCGAAGTGCTTTTGAAAATTTTACTATGGATTTTATCAATGATGTTTAGTATTATTTTGTATTTTTAGATGGAGAAATTTTAAGAAAATTGATAGCTACTATCTTCTGAGATACAGATAAATGAAAATTATATTTTGAAATAGTGCATCGTTCCATCTGAAGTAAATAAAAACTAAATCAAATCAGTAGTATTAGGTTCATAGAACCCCTCCCCCCCCTCCCCCCCGGTCTTACCTCCTGAAATAAAAAAATTGTATTTTGGGTGCTGAGAGTAGCAAAAAATAAAAGGAATTCCCATAGTTTATGATCTAATCTTTTTTACAGATTGAATCTACATGCTCTATAGCCCTGATGGTTAATGAACGAAGCAGCCTGCATCTGAAGAATGTTTTGATAACTCATGGTGTCAATGGAGAAAGATTTTCTTATGAAGTATTGATTAAAACTGTAAAATAAAATTGTTGTTTACTGAAAAAGCAGTTTATACACATAGCAACAGCTAAAGCATATAAAGCCTGCCTGTATTATTCTTTTTAAACTTGCTGATGTTATAAAGATACTTTCTTCATGCAGGAACATGATGTAGTTTTATAGGCTACACCATGATAATTTTCTGAGAGACACAGACCAATCTGAGTGAAATGTAATAAGGATAAACCTCTAATGTTCTTGTTTTTCAAACTCTTAATATAAAGTTTACTTAAACAAAATAATAATAAAATTAGAGACAGTCCTACTGTCACGAGGTAACTTTTGTAAAACAGAGGAACCCAACTTGCTATTAGTTGTCCAACTCTTTGTTGGTAAAAGGAACCAAGAGAGTTTTAACAAATTATGAGAGACTGGAAATATAGATAAAGGTATAGGAGAAAATATAGTGATTTGGACACTATTCATGGTGAAATTCTTTATGAAGTTTTGGAAGTTAGAGGCAATTACTTCTTTTATAACCAAGTTGTTACTCCAGTGGACAGCAAGTAAAAAGTCATCTCTTGATCTCATATTGGTTACTTTTGTGGAGCTTATCTCTTGTGGTTTTAAAAAGATATATCAAAACTGCAGGTAAAAAAGGATGATATTTGACATGCTAAATTGACCTAGGTTCCCACTGCTCAACTTGAATTGAATTGTGTTACTATGTTGCAAGTCCAGAGGAAGGATATTAAAAGCCGTGAGTAACCCCTGGGGAAGGAGTGAGCCCTGAAGGAAGGTGCCCTGGGAAGGTGCCCCGGGATGCACGCAACGATGAGTCAGGCTGATGTAAGGCCTGGACAAGGATGGTACACCGTCCAAACTAGAACTGAGATTAAATAGGGGCTATGGCTCAGCCGTGGCTGATTGATTTTGAGTTGGCCTCAGCCAAGACCTAACACTACTTCTGGTTGGCGTAAGGCAAAGACCTAAGTGAGAGATCAAAGAGGGAACCAGGAGAGGCAAGACTTGAAAAATTCCTCCTAGCAATAATCCTCAACATCAAATCGTGGCAGACAAGAATCCCTGGGGACCTTAGAGACTCCCATTGGAGGGCAAGCTGCAAGGAGACAACCATACCCAATCACCCTGAAAAGGCATAACGCTCCAGCGAACACCACTGGAAACTACAACCTAGGATAAACTCATTTGCATAGTGGATCCTTACAGCTGTCATGGGATAGTTTATCTGGAATACCGAACATAAAATGACATGTAAACAACAACAACAAAAGTATGTTTCTCTTTGAATATCATCTCACCAAGGAAGAACAAGTTTTGTTCTCCTCAAATTAGTTAAAAGGAGTCTCCACAGGCTACCCCAGCCTAAGCAGCAAAATTCCAAGGGAAAGCCCAACAATATGAGGTATCAATCAAAGATAACTTCATCTGGTGCCCTGAATTACAGTCCTTACTCTGTTCCACACAAGCTGGAAAAGGTTTTCTTCTTCTCTAAATAAGTATTCTTTTTCTGTTTTATGCATTTTTATATGGTGGAGATCCTTCCTTATTTACTATGTAATTCGCACAATGAAATTTAAAGTGAACATGTGTGTCTAAGTGATATCCAGATTTCTAGGAAATGCTGTCTTAAATCAACCTGTGCCATCTTGGACCATAAGATGGGAACTGTTTCCCTTTTTTGGCAGGTTAGTTTTGGTTGGTTAGTTTTTAGGTTTAGTTTACAGTATAAAACTAAGTCTTAACTGGGTAATTCCTCCATAGTAACCTTGAAGAACCTAGCTGTTGCTTTAGAGGGCCAGGAAGCAGGATTTCCTCTTCACTATATGGGATTAATGTTTTGCTGGAAACAGTCATGTGTAAATAATGAATTTGAATCTTGTTCATGTTCTAACACAATTACTTTGTCCACATTATTCTATATTATTGTTAACTCATTAAATTATTTGATTTCAATTATACAGTTGATTTAATTAATATATTATTCATTTTATAAAGTTTTATTAAAGTTATCATGTTTAGCTCCAGCTTAATTTGTACAGAAATGTTATTTTTTTCCTTCAAAATTGTTACAAAGATCCCCGACCCAAGAAGATGGCAGCTACCTCAAAGTGATGAATTTTCAAGCCACTTTTCTTAGTCTTTGCATTCAAATTCCTACCTAGGTCCTTCACAGTTATTCTCATTTTCACTGAATATTGTGATTTTTCTCTTTTCATGTCTCTGAATATGTCACATTGCACCCTGACCGAGGCAAAGCTATTTATAAAGCCCTCTTTGTTCCTTTCTTTGAGGTTCTAAATAACTCGAACATTAGATTCATTTTCTTGCCAACTACATTGGCTTTTTTTTCCAGAACAAATCACATATGAGATGTACTGTTCCCATTTTATATGACAATGGGATTAAACTTGGGTTCTTTAGTTCCAAAACTATAAGGTTTTGTCTTTTGAGTTTAATAAGAATTGCCCTTATCTGTTAACAACTTGATGTTTGATAGCTACTAAAAGGCACAAAAGTAGTAAATATAAATATCTAGAATCTGATTTTGGCAACAAAAGCAAGTGCAACATCCTGAAAGTTACCTTTAGATAAATACTGGGGTGGAATTCTATTTCACTTTGTGCATCTGAGGACCCTTTTACACGGGCAGGTAAAGGCACAATGGGACCTAATGCACAATCCACATAATTGTGCCTCCTGCCGTGCCACACACGCATGGCAGGAGGCATGATTGTGGGGTTGTACATTAGATGCCATTGTGACATTGCTGGTGCAGGGAAAGCCCAGTCCTGGGCTCCCTCTGCCCCAACAAGAAGCAAGTTCCTGTTGTTTGGAGCCCTGTCAGCTGAGGGGCTCCCCGCTGTAGGGGCACTCCATGCACTCCCTGGGCTGGGAGACCACAGCTTCACCCTGCAGCCTTGCAGCTGGCGCTACGAGGCTCCTCAGCTGTAGGACTTCTAGCCCTGGCTGGGCATGGTGCATCCCTGTAGCTGGGAGCCCAGTCAGCTGACAGCAGAGTTTTTGACACTTATGTGTAGATTGTAATTTTGTTTCCTCTCCAGTGTGCATATGTGAGCATGCCCACATAGACTGAGCATGCATAATAGGATAATAGGATATACACTGGGCAGGTATATGGCTGTGGATACAATTCCTACTTCTAAGTTAAAAAAATGTAGACAACCAGAAATCCATGACCAGTAAGCCAACTTCAAAACAAAAGCTGCAGAAGAGACTGGGGTAATGTCTAGCCTGTAGCATGGTAGTTAGACCACTGTGTTGGATAGTCAAATGGCGCATCTACACATCACCTTACAGTAACATTGTTATAGTGCCATGCTGTGAAAGCGCAGTTTTATTTTGAGCATAAGCAGCCAAAAGGAGGAGGAATCGAATTTGGATTAAGAATAGTAGCTTTTCCTTTATCACAATTTGTGACTGACAGTTTCCAAAGTTTCTGCATTTTTAAAGCTTTATAGTTAAAAAGAGATTAGCAAGATCTTCCCTCCATTGGTGCTCTGACTCTAACATGCCATCTATGGTATATTTCACCTCTATGTTTTTCTTCCTTTGTTTCATTGGGGAATAGGTAAGACAAAAATATTTTTTTAAGAAAATGCAAGTGATAAATCAGAACAACCCCAAAACAGGCTACAGCAGAAGCATTGTATTAAAGCATGGAAAGTGACAGTTCAGCTCTACTCAGCACCTGTTAGGTCTCAGCTTGGACTACTGTATCCAGTTCAAGTAACCATATTTTAAGAAGTATGTCAAGGAACTGGAGAGGGTCCAGAGATGAGTGACAAAGATAACAAAGGGGTTGCAATGTGTTGACCCTGAAATATAGTCAGAGAAGTAAGGAATGTTCAAAGACCTAGTTTTACCAATGTTAAATACTGACAAACATAACTATAAATAAACGTTAATAGCAAATTGAATAATGAAATACAGAAATTATATAAATCCATACTAAACAGTAAAGATAAGGTATATCAAGCAACTGATTAAATATTTATAAAGCGCACAGCCATCTAAATGCATTACAATCTTACTCATGTTAGAAATTTTAAGGTTAATTTGCTTTCAATGTCCTAAAGTTTTCAAAAGCCTCTCACAGGTGGCCAGGAAAAAAGACTTTTCACCTAGGTTTCAAGTTAGTTGTGAAAGAGCTTGCATCTTAGTTCATTTGCAAATAGGTTAGTCAGCAACAACCAGAGTTCAAACTGAAGAGCAAAATTTCCTAAATGAGCCCAGATTTCTATACTCTTTGGCAGTGATTCTCAACCTTTCTGGATTTGAGGGACCCCTCACTAGATTTGGAGCACCCCTCATTAGAGTCTAGACTCGTTAGACCTCAGAAAATGCCAGCATGCTACCTCCAGGCATGCCACGCTTGTTGTCACTTGTTTTTTTTAACTACATACAAAGAAATAACAGAGCAGTTGTTCTGTTGCAAAGAACTCAGAAAACTCACAACCAGTCAAATGTTTTTAACAGTATGGATTCCTATTTGAAATCTCTCGTTTTATCTTATGAATCATGTCTGCATGCCTAACAGTGCTAACATTGTATGGTACTCCAGGGCACCCCTTCTTGAAAGCACCCTGGTTAAGAATCACTGCTCTATGGCTTGGGTGAAATAACAAAAACCACACTAAATAAGGTAACAAAATATAAAGCATTTCTAATAGGTGTTCTTAAAATTAATATTTATATGCCTATTCTTATTCTATTTGTAAGTTATATCTTGTCTAAAATTAGCCTTGTGTAACCACAAAATGTACTTTAAGTGACCTTTAGCAAGACTTAACCTAGGTTTTTTTCCCCATTTTTATCTTTCTTGAACTTTCAAAAATGTCCCACCCCTTGTGATGTCCTCTAGCCTAATAATTTCCTTTGCCTCTTCTTCCTTTACCCAAATTTTAGTCAGACAAATACAAACAAATGCTGTACCTTATCACCATTAAGCAACTTAAAGCCTACTACAATATACAAATGCAAACAATACAAGGAGAGGCTGAAGGAACTAGGTACATTTAATTTGAAGAGAAAGGGATAAAAGGAAGGATATATAATTTTTAAAAAATAAAAGTCTCTTTTAAAAAATTAAAACTTTTTTTCTTGCCCTTGGCACAGAGGGCAAGAGATGTGGAAATGGGTTTGAACTATAGTGGAAAAGTTTTTGAGCAAATTTCAGGGAAAATTCTTTAATTAGAACTGAAGAACAGTAGGACAAGATACTTAGGGAAGTTTTGGCATCTTCTTCATTGGACTCTTCCTAGAATAGGCTGGATGGGCAATTACCTAAAATGGCATAGGATTTATGAATCCTCCATATGTTCAGTGAGTTGGGCTAAGTGAATCATGAGATTCTAACCTGTTCCTTCTAACCCAGTGAGTCTTTCATCAAGGTAATTAAATACACATGGCATTCAAGCTTTCATTGAATGGATTATCCTGAAAAAGGTCATTTGACTCAAGTAATGCAAGTGTATTTTTGCAATATGATGGGTTCAGCCAGAAGTGTGTTGATCTGACTGGGTATTAAAAAAAAAAAAGGTTCACCAACAGTACAGGAGACCATTGTTGGCAGTCTAGACTCCTTGTGACCCAGCCGTTGCTGTAGGCTGTCAGTCCCCTGCTGCTGCTACAGCCATCCCTGCTCGCTGTGGAGGACTTGTCCCCTGAAATGCAGCCTCCACCAAGACAACTATTTAGAATGATGTTTATAGCAGTGACAGTAAAAGGCAGAGGCAGAGATGGCTGGACAGCAGCAGGGGATCAGCACACTGTTAATAAAATGTGGTCTGTATCTAATCTATCTGTGGGCCAGAGGTTATCGACCTCTGGTCTAGGCTAAAGAGTATGTTTATCTCCAGTAATTTCAATTAAGTGTTATGCTAATTCCTAGATCAGAATCCCTGACCAATAGGCCATGGAATATTTCAGTAGACTGAATGCTAAAATGGTATTGGTATTATTTTCCCCAGAATGGAAATTCTGTAAAACATCTGCCAAGTAAAAGACGAATGAAAGGCCTCAATTCTGTAGATGAAGCCAGCGTGGCTTTGTGTAGAGGCCAGTTTATCACTAGCTGGATTTTTCTTCATAACTAAGTTTTCTACTCCAGGTGTTGGATTCTTTATTTTTCTTGTTGGGGCTGTATTGTTTGGAAAATCTTTCTAAGTGCTATTGGTGAGGCAAGAATAAATTGTATTGGTTGGAGGCCTGAAAACTGTAATTTTTTTTATTACTAACATTCATCTTTGGTGTCACTGCTGTAATGAAATGAGTGTGCATCATTGTCAGATATCTAATGCAGTAAGATGTCCTAAGACATGTGTAAGTATTCCCAAGAAATGAAACCTTGCAACTGAAGTACAGAGTATCAAATAAACTTAAGACCAAAAACTGCAGTTCTGCTATTGTTGGAAGGCTGAGATTAGGTGACTGGTAGGGAGTGCATGGGGGTGCATGTGCCTCCCCCCCCCCGATGGCTGACACTGATGCTGTCGTAGGGCCGGGGCTACCCCTGACAGGGTCAGCAGCTTCTGCAGGTGCCCTCCGCCCCACCAAGGTTCAGGAGGCACCAGTCACTCATGAGGCTGAGGAATTATGTAGACAACATAATGCAGCAATCTCTGTTCTCAGTCATTATGTATTTCCTCCTGCCAAGTAATAATATGGCCACATAGTAGAATTACTACAATTACTAAACTCTTAAAAGGACACCACAAATCTGAGACCTAATCAGAACACAGATGGCCTGTTTCCTTCTGACAGGCAAGATTTTTTTCATATAAAATATTTTTTCTCTGTAAAAATAAAACCTTTTATGAAAAGGGACTTTTCAAAATCAATTCAACTGGTCTTGGCTTTAAAAAAAAAAATTCAACAGAAGAAACTTAGTTACACAAAGAGGCATTCCTCAAAGGCTTTTTTGTTATTTTGCAATGATTTAAATGTCCAGTTTTTCTTTTTGTGTTCTGCTATATACTACTTACTCTTTATGCTGGGTCTTTTATACCTCACCAAAATTACTTGCTGAATCCTTTATCTGTGTTTTTTTTCTCCCTGGGATAAACTCTGTAATACTCAGAGCTCTGAAAGTCCTCCAGCAAAATGCTAAAAATCTTACTGCTGACCTCAGTGGTATTGCAGTAAATCTGGAGCACCTCCTCTGAAACAAATGGAATGACTCAGTCTTTATAATGGTGCATCAAATCGAGAATCTGGCCCTTACTATTCCCCTCAATAGTATCTTTAGAAATCAACAACTTAAATTCTAAATCAAGCTTAAATGAAGTTTTGTTGCTGTTTCAAATTACAAAGCAACATTAGCATGCGGACTTGCCATTCTAGTGGTCAGAATTCTGAAGGCCTTTACCTTTACATACGATGTGTATATGTTGTACCAGCCAACAGAAAGTCTTAGAGCAAAGTACAAGACATCCCATAATAAGCAGCTTACCTGTTTATCCAAGATTTGGATCATAGAGCTCTATAGTTCAATACAACAAACTCTTCTGACAGCAGAGAATTCTATATGTTTTAGTACTGGGCCCTATGTCTTTGCATTCAAGAGCTGAAAGTCACTAGATAAAAGAATATCCATCCTGTGAAAAGGATTATTCCAATGTATTAGCTATTCAGGAAGTCAAAAGAATAGCAAAGAAGCATTGGAGAACAAATATCTTTCCCCCCCCTATTTTTAAATAGTTTTATCTTGGTAACAAAGTATTTCAATCATCTATTGGGTTTTTACAGAGAAGAAAGGAAGAAAAATTTAATTTGAAGATAATATAAAACTGTTATAAGAGCTTATTAAACATAAAGGATAAAAGAACTAGTGAAGCTTTAAAAATGGTAATTAAAATAGCTGATGTGTGTCTAATGCATTTCTTCAGTGTCTTCTAGCAGCAGATCATGATAATATATGTTTAACTTTTTCTGCCAATATATTGAGATGATGACTGCTGAAATTCATATCCCAATAGTTTAAAAACCTATGTGAGAGCTGTGCATTTAGACTACAAAAGTATTTGCACACTGTCTGCTGAAAATGTAAGATGAGGTGCCTGATCCATCAACCTCAGTTTTAGTACTCTGCCCAATTAAAAGAAGCCTCATAACGTATGAAATCACAAAACTAGCACCTTCTCTGAGGCATGTCATGTGTGCTTGTTAAGATTGCTATAATAAAAATGAGCCACAAGGAGAGAAGAGTCTGTAATGAGAATGTCATGCACGTAACAGCAGGAGAAACCAGGGAGCAGTCTGCAGAGCGGAGCTGGCTTAATTTGAACTACAACTCCCAGAAACCCCCAGGGGCTGGGGGAGAGGGTGGCAAGGGGATAAGGAAGGGGAAGCTTGGGGCTGGAGAGCGGGGTGCAGGTGGAACCTGGTCAGCCCTACACAGAGGAGCACAAGGTGGAGCTGGAGATCTCACTGGCTCGGTCACTCAGGACTGTGGACTCAAGGAGCTGGACTCAGACTTGGGGGCAGCTGCAGGCTGCTGTTTGAGCGCTCTAGGGACTAAAGGCTTGTTTGGGGACACCTCCAGGGGTGTGTGTATGTTACCGCAGTGTTGATCTTTCTTTACCTTTTTCCCTTTGGCCTGCTGGCTGGTGACCTAACCCCTGTGATTTTCTACCTAAAAGTGGGAACTTCTACCCACCTTGTGCCAGGTTCTGGGACTGCAGGGGTGGTGGGGATTGGCGGGGATCAGCTGGGGCAGGGAGATGAGCGTGGGCTGCTCACACGCACACGCATGCACGTGTTTGTGAGTGTGCGTATGTGTGTGTGTGGCATCCCAGCAGGGGTGGGGGTGGGGTGGCTTGGACACCTGCCCTGAGGGGTGCAAGGGTCCCTCCTGCCCACCTGGTCATAGGCAGGGAGCTGTGTTTGGGAGGGCAGTTTTAGGCTCTGCCTTGGGACTGCGGCCCTAGCTGGGCTGAGCAAATCAGTGGCTGCAGCAGCAGCAGTATCAAGGGGCTGCCTGGCTGCAGGGGCTGCAGCATCAGGTGCTTGTATGCACTACTGGCACAGAATGGGCACAGGGTGCAGTGAAGCCATGCACCTGGCCATGCTGGCTGTGGGGGTGCCGTGCACTCGGGTCTTTGCAGAGCCCGCACCCCCTGAGTGCCAGTCTGCACCTCCTTTCAGGTGCTGCAGCCTGGAACCAAGGGGGTGCCAAATGGCCCTATGCCAGGTCAGAAGGTATATGCACCAGGCTGGGGCATGAATTGCAGGGGCCCTGGGTACAGTCCATTTGGGAGGCACAGCAGCATGGTGTGCCAGGTAGGCGGGTGACCAGGTGGTGTACCATGCTGCCCCACATCTGCCTCTTGCTCTGCTTGCAGCAGCACTGCTGACTGGGAAGCGTGAGGGAGGGAAGGAAGTGTCCTGGATTTCCCATGGCCCATACGGTCGCCCTAGTTTTACACCAACCAAGATGTACTGCACTTTCTGATCAATAATGTTTGTATTCTCTTCTCTACTCCTGTCTGATCCAAATTTTCCTCAGGATTTTGAGCTGCTCTTCCACACAGTCAGGCAAAAGTTGCCAATTATCTCAAGTCATTCTGCGTTCATCAGGAATGAGCACAACAATGAGAACCTGGTCCTCTGCTCCCAATAATATCTAGAAAATAATTTCTACAGATATTATAATAGAATACATTTTTCCCCACTAAAGTGCCTGAAAAATGCCCCAAGAGAAATAATTAGAGAGGAATAGCATCTCTCTGTGTATATATGTGGCAGTATTTTATGTGTGAATTATGTATATAGGAGCTATTGACTACTATATTTTACTTGGGTCATATAGTTTCCAGGTCAGAAAAGCATCAGAAATATAGAGTTAAGATTGGACATACTTATGTTTTAAACTGCAAATAAGTATTTGAGTAGCATAATTGGCAGTGCATATATGTCATAATAAGAGCATTGTAAAACTGATACTTTTCATTGCAGCGCTGTGAAGCACTTGGCCGCATAATGATAAGCACTGTAAACAAGTCCATGAGGAAGTAATTATTTTCAAACCAGAGTTTATATACCATGCAGTATATAAGGAATGGAGATTAAACAATATGGTTAAGAGAAAGTATAGATTAGTTGCTCGTTACTTAAGTTCAGTCCAGTGGCAGTGAATGAGGCAAAGATCCCTTGGGAAATATAGTATCTGAATGTGAAATAAAAGACAATTAATAAGAGAGGGTGAATGAAGGTTGCACAGGCAACCTTGCTTCTCACACTTCCTGAGTTTTCTGAACTTGACTTCGTAACTTTGCCATTTCTGTTTTTGTTTGTTTGCTTGCTTGTTCTTAATGTAGGGTTGTCTGTGTGGTTTCCTAAGACTTTAAAACACATAAACTGAAAAAACACCCCAGACATGTTATGTTGCATCATAGGTGTAGTCATAGATTGGCACTACAGATCAACAGGACTAAGTATGTCACTTGAGCTAATGGAGTAATTTATAGCAGTAGCGATTTGTCATCCTTTGTAGAAAAGTAGAAAAGGATCAGAAACTGTTAGTGGGCTTCATAACTGCTTATTGACAAAGAGAAATGGTGACTCTCCAGAGCTGAAGGTGCTCTAACATATGTAGGTTTTCAATACTTTACTTCCCTGTGCAAACTTGATCTTTTTGGTTCAGTCCCCTCCAACCTGTCCCTATTCTGTTCTTCCCTGGTCCTGGCTCATTTTCCTTTCATATTTAGCTCCAGTCTCCATTAAGCTTCTCATCTGAGTCTCCTTTGTTGGATTTGTTGACCAAGTTCCAATACTACTCCAACTCCCCCAGCTCCTCCAGCTTTCTTCCTATGTACGCTCCATTTCTTTGCCCAACCATGTCCAGTTGCCCATTTTCACTGGTTCTTTGTCACAATCTCCAAATGTGGGCTATTTACAGTAAAAGCTCTGTTAACTAGCATCCATGGGGAATGCGGAGTGCCGGTTAATCAACTATGCCAGATATCTGAGAGTTATACTTATCACCAGACTGGTAGGTTAGGGGCGTCTTTGCTTGTTTGGGCTGCTGCCCCTCCCGCTGCATCCAGTGTGCCAGGGCTTTCACTCCTGGGTGTCAGTGTGCTGGAGGACAGGGAGGGGGGGCCCCATGCAGGCTGCTTTGCCCCAGGCCGTGTTCCATGAGAAAGAAGTGGGACTTGGCTTGCAGTACTGAAACTGGAAGTGCCATGGTGGGATAGATGCTGGTTAATACAGCATTCTGGATGGTAAAGTGCTGGATAACACAGCTTTTACTGTATTCAGTTTCTTCACCCTAGTCTCTCACTCCTTATTCATTTCCCCAGCCAGGTTCCAGCTTTTCTGTCCTTCAGCCTGGTGTCAGAGCCGTCTATTTTTTCCATGTCACCGTTTCTGCTCTGCTAGATCTATTCTGAGTCTCCTTGTCCAGAAAGGCCCAGGCCAGGGTTTGCCTTTTCTCAAGCCCATGCCTGAACTCAGTTTCCTTCCTTAATCAGTTCCAGTTTTTCATCCACAGTTTCTATTCCCTCTGTCTATCTTTTGGCAAAAGCTGTTACTTTGTGCCAGCCTGGGCCCCACAACAGGCTCTGGGCTCACCCATCGGGGCTGTGCCACAGTGGGAGCAGCTGCAGCTCCCCCACTTGCTGCGCCAGGCAGCGTTTGCTGCTGCTGGCCACCCAGAGATCGTGCCTGCCTGGAGCTGGCATGCGGGGCAGTACTGAGGTGGCGGTGGCAAACGCTGCCCACTGTGGCAAGGGGGGCCCCCAGCTTCTGCTGCCACTGCACAGCCCCGACAGGCAAGCCCAGAGCCACACAGGGCCCAGGCTGGCAGTGAGGCCAGGTTACAAAATGGTGCTGAGCACGGGAAAAGCGGCTCCTGCCCCGCCCCGTGCCCAGCACCCCGTGCTGCAGCCGCTCATAGCCCACGTGGGGCTGCCTGTGCCTGCTCAAAACCAAC
>NW_005842824.1:13299-22060 GCF_000455745.1 Alligator sinensis | reverse complement strand
CGCCCCGTGCCCAGCACCCCGTGCTGCAGCCGCTCATAGCCCACGTGGGGCTGCCTGTGCCTGCTCAAAACAAAATGAGGGCAGGGGGTACATGGCAGGATGCCCTGCTTGTGCCCCTTGCCCCCAGCCCTGCTGCCCTGTACCACCCACCCAAAGCCCCTGCCCCCAGTTCTGCTCATGACCCTTGCTCCCCAGTCCTGTTGCCCCTTGCCCCTCCACCCAAAGCTCCATGCCCCCCAGCCCAGGTTCTATAGCTGTTAGCAGCTACCCAGAACCTGGGCCAGCTGCAAACATCTGCTGCCTCTCCGCCCCAGCCCCTGCCTGTGCCTGCTCAGGACAGCCCCACGCAGGCTGTGAGCAGCTGCAACAGGCAGAGCTTGCCACAGGACAGGGGAGGGCTGCTCTTCCCCGTGCTCAGCACCAGCTCATTCCCTGTCATGGAGCAGGGTGTTAGGGCTGCACGCTGCCCCCCACCTGTACTGTGGGTTCAGGGGGGCACTGGGAGTGAACGGGTGCATGGGGGCCACACCAGTGTCCTGGGGCCAGCACTGTTGGGACCCAGAGCAGGGCAGCAGCAGGGTCCTGGCCAGCAGGGACTCTATGGATCTGGGCCAGCTTCCCCCTTTCCCTGCTGGTGCAGCCCAACCTGGCTCCACAGACCCCTGCCAGCTTGTGCCCTGCTCTGGGCCCCACCAGTGCTGGCCCTGAGACATTGGTCCCAAGGTGGTGATCAGCGGGTGGGGCACCTGTCAAGGGGCAGGGCTACCCATGTGGCCCTCAACCTCAAAACTGGGTAAGCGGCCCACCCCTGCCTTAGAGACAAAGGTTGCATACAGACATTCAGGAAGTTAGATTGGGTTAAAAATAGCTGCTTGATATAACAGCTCACTGATGTGCTGACCTAACACTTGGATCCCTAGGTAGATCAATATAAGTGCTAAGTGTACAGACATTTTCCAAAGGTTAGATCAGTTAAAAACAGCTGTCCCGATTTAACCTTATCTCACCTGAGAGGTGCACTAAGTTAGATCGGTTTAAGTGTGTCGAATCTAACTGCCTGGGCTTTCCCAGGCAGCCCTGAGGCTGGAAAGCCCATCCATGTCCCAGCCATGGGGCTGCATTTTTCTACCCCTGCCACATTATTTTTAACTCCTCCACCAACCCCTCCCCCATCTGCAGATGGACACACCCCTCTGCAGACCAGTTAGTCTCCCCAAGTTGGCTATTGTACCCCTGGTGCTAGTTTTACTGGCATTCACTAGTGCTGGGAGCCCAAACAAAGCAAGTCAGCATGCAGGAAGTGGGGACAGATCAGGGGAATTGGCCAATGAGGGTGTTGTTCATCTGAGGGTGGATGGTTGGGGGACTAGAATTAGCCCTTGCCTGATCCCATCAACCCCCCCAGGCCCAAGCAATCCCTCACCCCATAGAGCTGCTAGCTCCCTCGATTCACTCACTGCTCCTCCCAACCCGACTTACTAAGATTGTGCTCCCAGTAATGATGAACACTGGTAAAACCAGCACCAGAAGAGGTTTTGGGGATTGGGGGCAGTTTGCCAGGATCATGGAGGGCTGGAGGCTTGGTGGGAGGGGGGGAGGTGGTTTGACAGGACTGGAGAAGCTCTCCAATCCTGCCAAGCCCCCTGTGGACCTCACTAGTCCCTGCTAATCCTGCCAAACCCTCCAAAACCCCACCAGCCCCTTCATGGATCCTGCTAGCCCCCACAATCCCTCCATGCCCACTTACAGACCTTTCTCACCCCCAAGTTCTGCCAAATTTCCTCCATGGACCTGCTAGCATGGTACTCCCATGCATCCTACCTTCCCCTCCCCCTACACAGTCTTACCTTAGATTAGGCTCCCAGCACCTATCTAATCACTAAATTAGAGTGGGCAGCCTTTTTAACCCTATCTGATGACCCAACCTTCTCATTTAACATCTGTACACACCCTAACTTGTTTAAACAGGCATGTGCTTTGGTTGGCAACAGGCTACTTTGTCAGATGCTACTTAAATCTTTGAAATTCTGATTTAATATTCTACAAGCAATTCTGAGTTCAGTGTCCAGCAAAGTAACACCTAAGCCTTCTTATCTCAGTGGTATTTACTGTATACCATGTTGAAAATAAATGAATTAATATGTGGTTGGAGTTTTTCTTAGCACATTTGCCAACTATATTTCCATTTTAGAGGAGTTCAAATCCTTTATTTTTTCCAGTCCATCCCTCAGAATGCCTCATAAAAATCACTTCAGATTGAGGGGGGAGTGGGGAAGGAAGAAAAAGAAAGCTAACCACCAGCAACAATATTCAAGCTGCAAGAGACTCGAAGAAAGAAATATCTAATAGTTTGGCTTTATTTTCAGGAAAAGCACAAATCCATTTGCAGCCTGAACTGTCACTATTATGTGGATTTTACTTTGTAAATATCTATATATAGTCTCTATCAGGTTGGTGGCCTAGTCCAATATCCACCGAAATCAATGGAAGGTTTCACACTGTCAGTGGGCCTTAGATCAGACCTGTTTGCAAGGACAAGCAGCCTCTTTGGGTGGAAACAAATGTTGCCTGACGTCTCATTTGTGCTGCCATAAAATTTTTATGGCGGCACAAACGGTGAGCAAATAGATGTCCCTACCCTTTGTCAGACCAGATCAGAGGTAAATCAGTGGTGTGACAAAAGGTAGTAATAGACTCTGATGCTTTATTGCAGCAGATGTCTACTAGCTCTGGGGCAGAAGGGTATGGAGATCCTGAGCTGCTCACGCTCTCCAGCCATCCTGATGGGCAGGTGTTCTGGGGGCTGTTCTGGGGGTTGTTCCAGGGCTCCTCAAGTCCCTGGGGCACCTGTCCAGATACCCTTGTTTACCGAGAGGTATCCTGGGGAATCTCAGGACACCTCTCTGTAAATGAGGAAGTCTGGGTTCCCTGCCCAATCAGACTGTCTCTGGTGATCCCAAGAAGAAAGCTAGGTAAGTGGGGAAAATGGGGCTTAACCATCACCTGGAATTACTGGGGACAGTTCTGGGTGCCCCACTTTCCCTGCTTACCCCAGACCTGGTCCTGGGATCTCCAGGTAAGGCTTTGGGTAAGTGGGGAAAGTGGGGTTTTCCCTGCTTATCCAAAATTATCTCCACAGATCACATCACCCTTGTCCCACACCTTCAACAGGTTGGGTGAGGAGTGATGTGTGTTTCACCCAGTAAAGCAGATCAGCTGTGCCATAACACATCGCACCAAAGCTGACCTGCTTCATTTGGTGACACCTATTTCTAACATTAGATTTCAGAGGCACTACTCATATAAGCAAACACTAAAAGAAGTGTTAGTTTGTCTGGATTTTGACTTTTAAGATAATTTGAAATGTTAGTAACCTGCTAAATATATCTTATGGTGGCCAAATATGTGAGTAAATTGTCATCCTTGGAGTCAGCTGACATTTTAAATAGTCAGATATCTAATTTGATAAATCTGCACCCATAATAATTTTCTTCCAAATTGAGCACATATTTGCGTCTACAATTTCATAACCGGGTCCCTCAAGCTTTATTTTCATGAGTCTTCCTTTGGGAATACACATGCCTGCAAGGATTATTAAATATGTGAATAAGCATTCACACAATCATGCACATGTTTTATAAAACTATGGATTTCGCATCTGTCTTGCAGATCAAAATCAATGTCTTCTGAAGCTGTAAAAAAAATCACATGGGTTTCATCCAATTCAACTGTATGTTTAAACTCTCTGTTTTACCCTGCTAATTTTATAATCCCAAAGCTTTCTTTCATTTTCTATGCATTCTGCCTCTTTTGTATTTCCATACTATAATCTAGGAATAGCAATACTTATCTGAATTATAAATCAGACTTTTATTCAGTCTAGCCAGCTGTAACAGCTTATCTCTATTACTATAATTAAGGAACTTTATTACCATTGCTCTGTGGAAGCTACCAGGTGCTGTGCCTTGTGCCCTCTCCATGACAAAAGATGAATCCTTAAACATTTCTCTAAATGTTTCTCGAAAGAGGCTTCCTATTAATTTTTCTGTTCTTGTTCTCTCCTCCCCTTCAGGCAAGCCAAGGAGACACAGATTGTTTCTCCTGCTTTTATTATCTAATTCATCTACTTTCATTCTTTGTTGTTTTACTTCATTTAAACATTTGCTGTTCACAGACACCAATTTATTCACCCTATCTTCCATATTACTCACTTTTCTTTCAACTTCACTGACCCATAATATCACTTTCCTAATCTTGTTAGCTCCATCAATTGCAGTATAGAAATCACCAAGTTGATTAGTAATTCCTTTATTCCCATCTTTAAATTGCATTTTAAATACTATGTAATGCCAAATTACAATATCTCTCTCAGCTAGAGCTATTACTTAGAGTAACTTCCTCAAGATCAGTCTGTGAAGGAGAGGACAAGCACTGATCAGCTACATATATTTCAAAAGAAGCTTTCTCCAGCTGTTTTTATTGCACTTTTGTACCTTATCTTTTTAATCACTCCTATCAGATTATATTGTCTGTTTGAAAAATGATGCTGATACATACTTCTTAATTTCTTTTTCTAAATTCTTAATGGAGCAAGGGGTAGGAACATAGTACACCCAGGATATGATAAATTTCAACTCCAGCAAATCAAATCAAGAAAAATAATACGTTTGGCAAAAAAAAAAAAATCCTTTTTGTGGTTCTTTTTTGAAGTGGAAGCAGCAATTGCAAATAAAAAAAATGTAAATGAAAAGAGAGATATATAATGATTAATTAGATGTTCTAGAGTACAAAAAATTGCAGAACAAATTGAAGTATATTAGGAACAAAAATATAGTAATTGATGATGGCAAATGGCTATTAAGTTTTATAAATCAGAGTAACTGAGAAATTTTCAAAGACTAAAGGCCAATGATGTGCCAGTATTCACAGAGGGCAAGTAAGATGACACAGGTAACCATAGGCTAAGTTTCCATCAATCCTGAATAAAATAACTGAAAAAACTTAAACAGGATTTTAAAAATGGAAATCCTTTCACAGTCCAGAGCTGTGGCACAGTTCCCAGCCAGTCCCAGGCTGCACAGGGAAGCAGGGAGTTTCCGAGTCCTGGTACTGCTCAGCTCCCAGCTTCTGGGAGGAGCTGGAAGCTGAACAATGCCAGAACCAGGGCAGCTCCCTGCCCACTGTGGCCCCCAGTTTTGGGTCTGACTTGGAGCAAATGTGCTTCCAGTCAGCATCTACACATGTGCTTCTGCACAGTATCTACTGTGTGGTTAATTTTACTAGCTGTATTTGCAAGTAGTAGGTAACTGCACAGTAGACTAATTTACTGCACAGTAAAGGTGTGCATGTGTAGACGATGATTTACTATGTTGTAGATTAGTCAACTGTGCAGTAAAGCATCTCATGCATATCCTCCCAGCAAGTACCTATTTGCATTTTAAAATGTGGTCCTATGTCACAATTGGCAAGGCTTTCAAAGTTATTTGAAATCAGTTAAGTTCCTAAATCTCTCTGAGAATCTGATCCTAAGGTGTTTGAAAATGTTACTTCGTCCTTACCCTGGAGTTTAGTTTCTGTTATGAACATCATTTTTCTTTAGGTGGTTAATCAATTAAAGTATTCATAGGGAAGCAGAGAAATATTACTTATGGAAATCAGTATTGTAAATAGTTAATATAATTCTAAAGCGCAAATAAGTACATTATCATTGTTGATTGGGACTTAAATAATGCATTTACTCTAGAAAAAATAACATTTCAATTAAATGGAAGGATTGATAAATATTTAGAAATTTGGTCATTTTCTGAGAAATTTATCACTAAAATTAGATTATTTGATACTGTCATATATGACTGCTCTTCCTTGCAGTTATGCATGCATATTATTTCACTTTAAATTTATTCAAAGGTAAATTAAGATATGCATAAAAAAGCTAAAATGGAAAAATATCAGTTAAACTCATGGACTAAATCCTCTGTGTTAGTAATTAGACATCGCAATAGCTGTGCTAATTTACACCAGCTAAGCATCAGAGCTGTGATTTCTTCCTCTGCTAATGATTACTCTGTACAGTAAACAGTTCTCTGTCTGTCTTCTGTACTTGTCACTGAGTTTCATAGCTTTTTCCTTCTCTGAAGATCTTGACATACATCACTATTGATCTTCAGACTTGTTTTAAGTTCATTATAAAATGTATACTTCACTACAGCTTTGAGCTTTTCACTTTTTCCTAGCATTGTTCTGACCTACCAGTATACTAGATAGCTCTTAGGCTCTTGAAATATTTGCTGATTGTATGCATTAAACTTGTTTAATCTCATCTTCTGTAGTTAATATGGATTCTTATTTTTACAGTTTATGAACTTTCCTCTAGTTTATTAAAAAGCAGAGGACACAATCCTTATGAGCTGTACTAAGGATTCTGTTTCACGTGAAACTCTCTTTGACATAAGTGGGGATCCGACCCCAAAACAGAGAAAATGCAACATATTAACAGATAGGAAGTCTGCATCAGCTGAGAGACAGCTTTTCTCTAAATATGTTCTGGATTTGTGTATAACTAACCTTCCTTCTCCTCTTCTCTTCAAATATTTATTTGCATCCAAAGCTCTATACTGACAGTGCCAATTTTACACTTTAGCTCCCTTATTAGCATCAGCCTGTCATATTTCCTAACCTCCTTCACTTCTGTGTTGACATGCATCATTCTACCACAATTAACTTACAAATGTCCTTTGTGGAAATGAGCAGGCATGCTTCTTTCACTTATTGTATGCCACAAAACAAAAGGGACGATTGTTTTTTTTTGACAGCATCAAGACTACTGTACACAAAATGTCAGTAGAAGTTGCATTTTCCATTAGGGAAAAGGAATTACCATTAACTTTGTCATGTGCTGATTTTTCACAATGTTTTGCTCACTGTAAAATGTCTAGATGAGATATCTTAGTAAAATTCCCATGCCTCAACATTTATACACATTTCAGTTGTTGTATCAGTTTGATTTCAGAGGAGACAATGGGCTGTGCTTTGTCCTCAGCAAGTGCTAAGTGCAAAATTACATCTTCCCAGGCTTTGGACAAGTTTTGTGCTTGCCTATTCTTACCTAAAGGCTTCTATTCAATGATGCCTCCTATAGTAATTTTTATTGCGAGTCTCTCAATATCTGGTGTTTTATTGTGATGTCTTTTGATACTTACATAAAGCCCCTGCCCCTGGTGTCATGTGATTATGTGAGAATCTCAACTTTTCATTTGAAAAAAGAAGTAAATGTCTAGACCAGACACAGTGGTTCTCAACATTTGAGACTTCAGGCACACCCCATAGTCATTAAGCTTAAGACATCCCTTGAAAAATGCCAGTTCTTAGCTTTCATTAATTTTTTTTTGGCTATTTTGGAAAAATAAAAGAGCAATTCTTTGGCTGCAAAGAATTGAGAGAACACAACAGTTTAGAATCTTTCTAACACTATAAATCCCTATTTGAAATGTCTGGGTTAATCTTGTGGATCATGTATATGTACTTGCACATCTAATACTGTATGGCACCCCAAGTTGAAAATCACTGGTCCAGATCTCCTGATTACAGAAAAAAGTGCAAAAACTTAGAAAAGCTCAAAAAGCAGAAGTCAAATAGAAAGAACCTAACATTTGTTATATGTTTTAGTCGCAATGTTTTAAAATCAGTTTCATGATTTTTGGAAACCATTTTTTTGGATGCTTAGACCTATCAATAGTACTACAAGAACTTCTAGCATTCTTGATACCAGAGATTTTTGGAAACAAGGGACATTTTTAGGCATGCACAACAAGCAGCACCAGATGCTTCTGAAAGTGCCCAGTGCTGTGTTGCGTGCATTTATATAAATGGTAAAATGTGTGCCAGTGCTGAGAAAATGGCGGCAGCATGCTTTTGAACTAAAACACTTTGAAGTGTTTTAGTTCAAAGTGCACCACCATCATTTTCTCAGCACTAACAACCATTTCACCATTTATACAAATGCACATGATGAAACACTAAGCATGTCAGCTCGCGTGTGGAGCAGACTCAATTAAGTGAGTCTGCTCCGATGCGCTGGATCTCCACCACGTCGCAGCATGAAAAGGTATGTGTATAACTGCCCGAGGTGTTAAATCCTCATGTACTTCAACCCACCAAGCCTGGAATATATCCACAGTGCCCCTTGGGATTCCTCCATGCCAATGATCCTCTACCAGGGTGCCACAGCACCCAGGTATGCCTTGATATCCTTTCAAGAGTGCCATGGGGTGCCACACAACGTTACCACTGTTAGATATGAAAACATTATTCACAAAACAAATCCAGAAATTCTAAACAGGAATACATTGTATCAAAAACATTCTGACTTGTCATCTTTCTGAATTATTTGCAACAGAAGAATTGTTCTACTATTTTTCTGTAGTAAAAAATAAGTGAAAACAAAAAGTTGGCATTTTCTGAGAGGTTCCTTGAGACTATCAAGGGGTGCTTCAAGCCTAAAAACATCAAGAACCTCTACACTTTACTACCCACTGCACTGATGCAGCCACCTTTTCCATGGGCGGTAAGTGATGGCTAGGAAATGACATTTAGAGATTTTCTTTTTAGGCTTTGTCTTGTAGCTAGAGTAGATTATTGTGTAAGAACAATGGTTCAGGGGAACAGCAAGAGGTGATTGGTTTCATAGATTCATCAATTCATAGATGCTAGGGTCAGAAGGGACCTCAATAGATCATCGAGTCCGACCCCCTGCATAGGCAGG
>NW_005842824.1:12593-13009 GCF_000455745.1 Alligator sinensis | reverse complement strand
CATAGATTCATAGATGTTAGGGTCGGAAGGGACCTCAATAGATCATCGAGACCAACCCCCTGCATAGGCAGGAAAGAGTGCTGGGTTCAGATGACCCCAGCTAGATGCTTATCTAACTTCCTCTTGAAGACCCCCAGGGTAGGGGAGAGCACCACCTCCCTTGGGAGCCCATTCCAGACCTTGGCCACTCGAACTGTGAAGAAGTTCTTCCTAATGTCCAATCTAAATCTGCTCTCTGCTAGCTTGTGGCCATTATTTCTTGTAACCCCCCGGGGGCGCCTTGGTGAATAAAACCTCACCAATTCCCTTCTGTGCCCCCGTGATGAACTTATAGGCAGCCACAAGGTCGCCTCTCAACCTTCTCTTGCGGAGGCTGAAAAGGTCCAGGTTCTCTAGTCTCTCCTCATAGGGCTTGG
>NW_005842824.1:9040-10839 GCF_000455745.1 Alligator sinensis | reverse complement strand
TGTCCACCATTTTGTTACAAATAATGAAGTGAAAGCAGTAGTTGTAGAAAGGTTTAATAGAACGTTAAAATCAAAGATGTGGAGGTATTTTACAGCCCATAACACCTTTCACTATATTGATGTGTTACCAGAGTTTCTAAAGAGCTATAACCACAGCTTTCACAGAACTATCCAGGGTCAGACCTGTTGATGTGAACTCATCAAACTCTTCCCGCATGTGGAAAACAGTGTACGGAGACTACTTTAAAACAAAAACGGCAACACCCCTGTTCAGAAAAGGAGACCACGTGAGGGTGTCTAGAACCAAGGGGAGATTTGAAAAAGGTTATGAACAAACATTTACCGATGAAATTTTCATAGTGGATGAAGTCATTAAGCGAGTGCAGACCCCCCTCTACCGCCTAAAAGATTACAAAGACGAGCCAATCGAGTGTTCTTTTTATCCTGAAGAATTACAGAAAGTGAACCCAAAACAGGACAAAGTTTACTGGATTGAAAAAGTCCTTGCAGAGAAAGGAAAGGGGAGAAAGAAATAGTTACTTGTGAAATGGTTAGGGTAGCCAGCTAAATTTAATAGCTGGGTAGAAGCCTCCCAAACCTGTAACATTTAGAATAAAAGACAAGGTATTACTGCTGTTGAAAGAGCAAGATGAGCGACGGTGGTTTTTACATCACTTTACCCAGTAATGCCTGCGCCAAGGTTTTCCCACAGAATACCAGCTCGAACTTTACCATACAGCTGCTTAAACCTCTGGATCTTTTGGGGAAATGGGAGGTAGGGTTAGCAGAAATACAATACCCACACAGCTGGAACAACATCAACGAAGACACCCCTTTTGAAATCTTTTCTGAAGCTAAAAAATGGGGGTATGTCCTGCGCCATGGATATTATTCATCCATCACAGAGTTGTTGGATCTTATGAATGATATCATTGCCAGTCACCCTACCCCGCCTGAATTAGTTATATTCTATGATCAGGTGAGCAGAAAAATTAGACTGAAAGCCAGCGATAACTCTTATGCTTTTTCTACTGGTGGTGAACTAGCCTATATTTTGGGGTTACTACCTGGATCCACTGTTAAAAGAACCCCCTTTACAGTGGATATTACTGGAGGATTCAATTCATTGTATCTCTACATGGACATTGTTGAACACCAGCTTGTTGGGGACTTTTCGGTTCCCTTGCTATGCTGCGTACCTACCCGTGGAAAAAACAATGAGTTTGTCACTATCGTATATGATGAGCCGCACAATGTCCCCATGAGTCAGAACCACATTGACACAATCAGCATTGAAATAAAGACGGATCAGAATAGACACATCTCATTTCATTTTGGCAAGGTGATCGTTAAGCTCCACCTGCGTCCCCAAAGGACTTTGGTGCTTTCAAATAAGAAAAAACACAATGGTGGTGGTAAAAAATTATGGGGATCCATCCTTGTACAGAAATTATTACAAAACTCAAGCTGGGTATGGTCTCCCCGGTTATCAGGGGATGCCTGTGATGTATGGGGCTGGTGTGGGGGGCATATTCTGCAGTCTGTTTAGAAAAGCCATCCCTCTTTTGAAAAGGGGCCTGGGGATTATTAAACCGCATGTTAAGAAGGCCGCTCAAAACATAGCCCAAGATGTGATTGGCCATGTCTCCCAAGCTGTTCTGGATAAGGTGGGCCAGTCAACAAATCAGGGTGGGTCTGGTCTTGTGTATATTAAAAAAAGGAGCCTTAAAAGAAAGAGAGCTGCACCACATCCCCTGTGTACAGGCCCGCCCCAACCCCTTAAAAGAAAGAAGCTAAGG
>NW_005842824.1:6742-8084 GCF_000455745.1 Alligator sinensis | reverse complement strand
TGAGGCCCCCCCCCCCTCAGCTATTACAGAGTCTGCCCCCCTTGACTTTTTCATTGCTGGGAATGGCGAAGATTATATGGATTTTAACAATACATTGCTGTACCTTTGTTGCAAGATTGCAAAAGGTGACGGAACCGATCTTGATGATGGGGCTGCAGTAGGGTTGGTGAATTACCCCTTAGCCTCTATTTTCAGCCAGCTGGATGTCACTCTGGGAGATCGTCTCATAAGCCAGAGCAACAACTGTTACCCTTACAGAGCCTTCATTGAATCGGTGCTCAACTACAGTGATGACACACTCGCCACTCTGTTTTCGGCTAGTCTGTTTTACAAAGACACCCCCGGACAACATGAAGTGGTCGCCCTGGATGGTGATAACCATGGGTTTAGGAGACGGGCAAACCTGACTGCTGGGAGCAGAAAGATAGAGCTGCTAGACCACCTCCACAGCGATTTGTTTTTTCAAGAAAAACTTTTGTTGAATGGCGTGGCTGTGAAAATTAAACTGACTCACAGTAAGGATGCCTTCTGTTTGATGGGTGCCCTGGCAATTGGACAGTGTAAACTACAAATCACGTATGCCTCACTTTTTGTGAAGAAAGTGAAGGTGGCTCTGGGTGTCCAGTTGGGTCACGCAGAGGTCTTGCTTACAGCCAATGCTAAATACCCCATAGACCGCGCAGGTCTGAAAGTGTTTAGCATCCCTGCTGGCAGTCGGGTCAGTAATCAGGAGAATCTGTTTCTGGGACAGTTGCCCAAGCTCGTTGTTATAGGATTTGTGGATAACAACACCTTTAGCGGAAACTATTCTAAGAACCCCTTCAACTTTAAACATTACAATATTAATTTTGTTGCCCTGTATGTTGATGGAGAACAAATCCCAGCAAAACCGCTACAGCCTGATTTTGAGAATGGTAACTGTGTGAGAGAATATATGCAGGCGGTAGAGACTGCTGGTAAGCGTATGAAAGACCGTTCCCTATTGATCAACGGTGAGGAGTTTGCCCGGGGGTACACCTTGTTTGCCTTTGACCTGTCTCCTGACCAGAAATGTGCTGACCATTATTCCTTGATTAAAACCGGGAACCTGAGAGCAGAAATACGCTTTGCAGGGGCTTTGCCCATCACTGTCAATATGATCATGTATGGGGTCTTTGACAATGTTATAGAGATAAACCAGAGGAGAAACGTGCTGTTTGACTACATGTGAAGATGGACAGCGAACAGCTCTCCAGAGTTTTATCTGCAGACCCTTACACCAAAAAGACTTTTTTAGATGTGTTCCCCTGTGACTGGCTCCCTAAGGCTTGGCTGTCTCAAAGACCCCTGAGCCTGGTGGTCA
>NW_005842824.1:3157-3506 GCF_000455745.1 Alligator sinensis | reverse complement strand
GACAATCGAGTTCAGTTTTACTGAAATGGTTTTAGGGATGTCCCTGTCAGGGTTTGCCCCGTAATCAAGAACCAGGTCTTTCAAGCTCTCAAAATTGACTTTTTCACAGTTGGCCACATTCAGGGTAATCCCCTTGACTTTTAAGCAGACCTTTCCTCCCGACAGCTTATACCCGTAGGTTTTGGGACCTGCTGACACAAACTCTGTGATATGCTCATCTGGTGGGATCTCGCTTGTGAGATTGCCTAAATAATCGCCGAGCGGGGGGTTCTAGTCTCCCTCACAGCTCACAAAAATCAGAGTCTGTGTATCGTAGTATAGACAGCGGTCTTGCAGGCTGTCTAACCAC
>NW_005842824.1:1300-3141 GCF_000455745.1 Alligator sinensis | reverse complement strand
TGCATATGCTGTAGTGAAGCACGCTATGAAGATGTTAGTGTTGCCTGACAATGTGTAACGCTCTTTGGAGTGCTTCCAAGACACGCAGGCCGTCTCATCATCGATAAAGTCACAGGAGGAGATGTCATAGGTGGGGGAAAAGAGATAACCAAAGAGATCTTCAGGGTCTCTCACAATACTGGTGTTTGCGAGATTTGTTCTCTGGCTGAATTTACCCCACAAAGAATTTAGAAAAAAATTTGCAATTTGCCGTTTTGCGGGGTTTGGTTTAATATGCTCAGGTCGCAAAGACACGTCTTCTTTTTGCAAGAAATTGGCCACGTATTGTTCTTGCTTTTCTTTGTCGGTACACAAGGTGGCAGGTGGGATACCCTGAGGCTTCCTGTTTCTGTCGGAGGTGGAGGGCTATGTATTTTTCAAAAAGTCTGTTACTCATCTCAGGAAAATGCCAGACCTCATAGATTTTAGCTACTTTGTAACCCTTGGTGATACCTTTGTTCAATTCAGGTGTGCACCAAGTGCCCAGGAGGGCCCTTTCCTCATCCGTGTGAGTACATTTTGGCTGTTTTTTTTCTGCACAAGTTCGGCACAGTGGGAACATGAGTTTCCCATTCACCCTGACAGGTAACACAGGGAAAAAGAGCCCACGCGGTGGGTACAATTTCACTTCGGCCAACCCAAAATAGCTTGACAGGGGTCCGAAATTCTTGTGAATGATTTCGGGGTGCCCTATAGTGTATTCCTTTGTTTTGTTGATGAAGGGGTAGAGACTGGTAAAATCATAATAGTGAATTTGCTCACCCGGGTTAGCTTTGTAATATAACCAGACAGCATTAGTCCTCCCCCCAAAAAGAGCATCCCTAGGTGTCAGAGGAGACGGCAACTGGGTTCTGTTTAAGAAATCAGAGAGCTCCTCATCTGATTGTAACAAAATCCTCCACTCGTGCTCCCAAATGGTCCTGATGGTAAACCCCGCTCTCTTAAGGTAATTGGCCTTGTGCTGCGTCTGATAATTCCCAAACCTGTAAGTTGTCCCTGTCAAAGGGTTCCACTCATTTTCATTGTAACAGGTGACACAGCCATGGAAAAAACAACCATTAAATTCAAAGGCTGTGGGTTTTCCATCAATGGTGGCATAGCCATCTAAAACATAACCCCCCACCTGAAATTCCCCACCCTGTAAGGCATGTTGAATTTGAATATTTTCTTTTTCAGAGAGATACATGAGCCACTGGATAGCGGGGGTCGAAAATCTCTTTGTCTGTCTGTGGTAGTTGTCTGGGGGAAGTAGTGCAATGGTCTGATCTTTCAAAAACATAAACCTGTACATGGCTATGCACAAAGAAGCCAGCGTGATATATTGGAAGGGGTCTATGCAGAGATTTACACGTTCCAGTTTACCCTTCTTTTTCACCATCTCTACCAGCCATAATCTCATTCCTATAGAGGCAACAGGCCTCCTTCAAAATTTTTACATCCCCCTGACAATAATAGGCCAGCTCTTTTTGTATATCAAAGGTCTTATCACGGTTGTCCCGGTACCAATCTAAAAATTGCTCTCTCTCGCTAGGCATCATGTTTTCAACACCATAGTACTCTGCTTCAGGGAGAGGCCCCACACAATTTTGATTTTCCTGTGTGTTAAAAAAATGTGGGAAATGACCTTTGCATTCTTCAAAACCCATGGCCTGGGGGAGTTTGCTAAGTTTCATAGGCAGAAAGTTTAAAGAATCTATGAAACGGATATCCAGGCTGGTGACTGTGTGGGCCAGGAGCAGTCCGAGGCCCTTTTTTCGTGCAGCGGGCTGTGGCCAGCAGCCCAGACACGCCGGGTCGGGGGA
>NW_005842824.1:0-302 GCF_000455745.1 Alligator sinensis | reverse complement strand
ATGATGTTATCCTTCTTGGGGCTTCTCTTCACCACGCACTCTGAATTCCGGATCTGTAAACAAAACTCTCAAAAAATAAGTTAACGTATAACAAAATATTTACAAAATTTCCATGGAACTACATTATCATTTCTAAAACTTAACTACCCTCTCTTGTACACTCAACTAGATGAAATCATCGAGGAGCCATCGTCTAATTCTTCTAAGTAATGGAAACCTAACTCATAGGCCAGTTGCGATTGTCCTGCATCCCCTAAAATCTGAAGTTGCTACTTATTGAGTCCAGAACGCTGTAGGAGAAA
>NW_005842823.1:668315-681827 GCF_000455745.1 Alligator sinensis | reverse complement strand
AGCTGTGGCCAAACACAAGTGCACAGCTGCAGATTGGCCATTTTTTTGAAGTAATCAGGTGAAAATCTGAACCCTTAGTGCATGAGGAGTCAAATGAAAACATTTGAAAATTGAGCGTCTACTGTAAGTTCTGTCTGGGCTGCATACCAGTCTCAAGGTGTTTTTCAGAATGGGATAGGGGGAAGAGAAAGAAGGAAGTTCAGTCTGAGGGATTTTTCAGCCCCTGCTGGAAGGCGGGTGGGGCATTGGGGGGGTTCCAATATGCCCATCCACCCCCAAAACCTACTGGGGGACCCCTAGAATGAGCTCTCTCTGATCTCTTTCTCCCCCCCCCCCCCCCCCCCCCTCTGAGCTCTCCCCACTGAAACAGCAAGTCCAGGGGAGCTGCAGGTCAGGTCCAGCTCCCCTGTGCTGTTTGGGGGGTACTTTCTGCACAATAACTTTAAAGCAAAAAAAAAAAAAAAGCAACCTGGAGAAATATGATCTTCAAGTAGCCAAAGAAATTTGGTGGCGGTGGCGAGAGGAATCCATCCATCAATCGCATGGTTATAGGACGTGATGGGCTATTTTATTTTCGTGGAATTGCTCTTTCTTCGCTTTGTGTTTTATTGTATTTTATTTTATTTTCCAAAGAGGCTGGAAACAGCCCTTCAGAGGTTTAAAAAAAAAAAGAAAGAAAAGAAAAGAAAAGGAAAAGAAAGCAAGAAAAAAGCGCGTTTGCAAGGCTGGAGAGGCTGAGGGCAGTCGTCCCATGGCTGCTGCGGATTCAGACACCACCAAAAAGAAACCCCCCCAACTCCATTGTGTGCTATTTTCATAAGGGGAAAGGGTGGTTGAGCGGGTGGAGAAGGAACAAAGGGAAGAGAGGAAGAATTTGGGGAGGGGAGAGAAAGGGAGGAAAGGAGGAAAGAAGGACAAAGAGACAGAGAGCAAGGTACAGGATCGGAGGGGGGAGCTGGGAGCCTTTCTGCTGCTCAGGGATTAAAATGAAAGCGAGGGGCGATGCCTGCAAGGTTGCTTTCGTTTTGTTCCGAAAGCCAAGACGACCCGCAGCCCCCCGAGCTGGACTTCTCCCCTGAGCCGGGGGGCGTGCGGGGCTGCGGGGAAGGGAGGGGGGAGGGCAAAAAACCCCCAAACCCAAAAACCCGGGTCTTTTTTTTTTTTTTTAATCCGAACTTGACAGTGTTAATTGAACCACGGGAGAGCGGGGAATGCGTGTTTGGACGCGGGGCTTGTCTGCCTGTCAAGGGTGGCGAGGTGTCTGCTGCTTCCAAGGCCCTCGCCGGAGCTCGGGCTGCGGATCTCGGCGGCCGGGAGCCGGGGGCTGCTCGGGCTGTGGCTGCAGGGAGCAGCCTTGCGTTGCTTTCCCAGCTTCAGGGTGCAAATCCCAGCAGCTGCTCTGCAGCCCCTGTGCGGGGACTGGCTGGTGCTCTCCAGGCCTGGAGCTCCCACATGGGGAGGTTTCCCCCCTTCCCCTCTCTCCCACCCCTTCTTCCAGGTTGGAATTGCCCAAACTAGAGTTTTCCAGCCCTAAACTTCTCCAAGTGTTGTGTATTTCCAACGCAGCCTCTCGGAGCTGAGCAGAACCACACAGGGGACTTGATTACCACCCCCCACCCCGACCACCACTTTTTCTTTCTTTTTCTTTCTGCATTCATTTCTTTTTCCTTGAAAAAAGCATGGGGCGAGTTAGCCAAGGGAAAGCAAGGCAGAAAAACACATCAACAGGGACCCAAAGCCTGTGACCATGGGCAAAGCAGCCAGAGGAGAGCTGAGATTTCTATCCCCTGCACAACCTCAGCAGATCAGCCTGCAAAGAAGTGGGGGGAAAAAATGAGCCCAGTGAACTGGAAAGCAGCTGGCTCCAAAAAGGTGTGAGATTTCAGCTTCTCAGGGCACTTCTCAAATAAATACATATATAAATAAACAGCTTCCTTGATTTTCTTTCAGTAAGGAAGCTAGCCTTTTTTTAAAATATCTGTATAAATCCTGGGTTTTACTTTGTTGGCGGGGAGGGTGTGTTTGAATTTCCCAGTGGTGTGTTGCTTTGGTTAAAGGCAAAGCGTTTGGGGTTTTCTTATTTGATTTTATTTGGCTTGCACAAGCAAGGGGGAGATGGGAGGAGAAGGAAGATAATAGGTAATCACCCTTAAAAGCAAGTGAGGAAGCTACTGAGTTTACAGAGTAGCGAAATGTTGACTCAATAGCTACAAGCGTCTCTTTGCAAACTCAAGGCATATTTTAATTGCCCCGTGCACTCCTGGCTGGGAACTTTGCTCTGAAGATTATTGCAGGGGGGTTATTTCTCAGCCCCATGTTTGGACTCGACTTGATCCCTGCAACTTTACGTTTATCCATATGGAGAGGGGTTAGCATCCCTGTACCAACAGGGAGGAAACAGGGGCTTGACGTGGGCTCAGGATTATATTCTGCCAGGGCACAGCTATAGGTTTCTGATCATATTCATTAAACCACCTTTAGGTTTTGTTCTGAGATGAGCTGCCTCTGTTTTGCCTGGGCTGTTTCTCAGAGGCAGGCTGTCCCTTGAATTAAAGACGCTTGTATTGCAAACGCTGCGGGTTTTATTTGGGCGGGGGGGGGGATAATAAATCCAGTAGCAAGATGGGGGGTGAATAATTCTAAGTGGCGAAGGTTGCCTTGTAAATGCAAGAAATCTTTTGCCAGCTTCGTGTTTCCCTTTGTGTAACACAAAAATGCACCATTCAGGGCTACCTTAGTGACCTTGTCTGCTCACATTAAGGTTACCAGGACTGCTTTTTCCTTAAAAACCTTGTTGGTTTGATAAAGTCTGCTCTAAACATTTCATGTCTTCTCTCTTTTGGTGGCTTTCCCCTACCACCTCTCCCCCCTACCCTCATTTTCTCTCTCTTTCTCTGCCCTGGCTGATCCCCTTTCTGCATCTGTCTGCAGACCACCGTCCTTTTATAAGGTTTCTTTTAAATATAATTCAACCCTGCAACAAAGCCAAGTTCCTTGTCGCCTCCACGTTTTAATATCACAGCATATCAACCACGGTGGAGAGTAAGCATTTTGCTATTTTTCTTAAGGAAAAAAAAGGGGGGGACTGGGAATAGATAAAGAATGATGAATTTATTTTTTTTCGCGTGCACATAAAAATAGCCATCATTGGAGTCTTGTGATTGACAGATAAATTGATCTCAATAAAGGCCAAAGGGACGTGATACTCCTATAGGACTATTTCCCTTTAAGGGCTCACATAAAACATAGGACTTCAAGCGAGAGCAGAATAAATTCTCAGGGATTTGGGCGAGATGATGACTTTCCTCCTCTCCACTTTGGGGCTCCTAGAACACATGAGCCCCCCACACATACACTCCCTTTCTATTGCCAGGGCCCCCTTTTGTAGCACGAAACACTTTTTTTGCAGCAGTGGTGCTTGATTCCTAAGGTGAATTAAGGTGCAAGTCTGTCTTCCCTCAGCTAAGAAATGGGCTGCAACTTTCTAGGGTCTGGGAGGTGGGGGGCTTTCTGAATAGCATCATGTATACATTTCTCGGTGTGCATTTAGCTCCCTTTCTCTTCTGTCTGCGGAACTTAAACAGAGAAAAAATGGAGAAGAACAAGAAATGAATCCATTCCTGTCTTGGGATTGTTTCCTGAGACTTGCACACACTGTCCATAATGTCATAATGCCTCTCTAAGGGACACAGGAGCCCCCACACTGCCTCTCCTTTCTGTCTCCAGAAGAAACCACCATAACCTCCCTCTCCTCCCCAGTTTGGACCCTCAGCTCTGCCCAGTTGCCCTGAAATCCTGAAGTGATGCCCCGTCCTTGAGAGCACCAGACCATCCACCTTTGGGGCTCCTTTAGGAAAATCAGACGTGATTTCTGCTACTCCTAATTTTCCCCTCTTCTTCCAGAGAAATCATCTTAACTCCATTCATCCAATGGGCGGGAGCTATTTATCTACCTGCTTTTCTCTACGAAAGAGGTTATTTCTTTCCAAATGCAGCCAGGACATTAAGTGTTGTTGCTTTTGTTTTGTTTTGTTTTTTTTAATTCAGCCAACTTCTGCCATCGATTTGTTGTGGGGTTTTTTTTTTAAGTTTCAGTGCCTATCTATTTGTTAAAAAAAAGCATCCCTTCAAGTATGAGCCACATTGTTGCTTGCTCTTAACATGCCAAAGACTTCTCCTTCCCAGCTACGCCTTGAGAGCTGAAACTTGGGCTTACAGTTTTATTTAATGAACGACACATTTATGAACAATCAAATGATCCTCGTAAAAATTTTATTGAAGGACATAAAAACATCCCACGGCTACTCGCCGAATAATGTAGCCCTTTCACTGCTAACGCCGAGAGTCATTTTTTTTTGGGTGTGTGGGGGGGGGGAGGTGATTATTTCCCATTCATGTTTTAAAAGGGGATTCCCTGCTTTGCTTTATGCCTTGCTTTTTTAATTCCTCTCCTCCAGCGGATACTTCTGTTTAAAAAATAGATTACATGTGCATGTGGCCAGCAGATTTCTCGCTGGTGATTAGCGCTACACAAGATGACAAAAGAGCCACTTCTTTTTTTTAAGGGGAGAGGGAGGCTTTTTTCCTTGGGAAAGGGGGTGGGGGGTGTCGAGGCTGAACTCTCCTAGACTTCCCAGCGATGTCTTTTTACTGATATTCCGTGTAATGTATCCATTACAGAATACAAGCTGCAGAAGCAAAAAGACAGAGACAAATTACGTCAAGAAATAGTTCCTGGGTTACCTTACCCTCCCCACCTTCCCGGCTGCTCAGCTGGAGAGCCCCCCCCCCTCCCCTCCCCCTCCCCAGCCACCGAGGGAAAGCCACCTTTCGCTAATGAAATGCAAGCTGCGTGCCTCCTAATATCTGCCTTATTTCAAGAGTTTCGTGAAAAGCCAGGTCGCCGAGGCGCTATTAAAAAAAGACCTGCGGATTGATCCGCGCGATATTTTTGGGTAAATACAATCACGTGAGCGCGGGGAGCCAATGGCCAACTGGGAAAGGCTGAAAAAATAATTACCTGCCCTGATTGTTCTATGAGAAGATAAAAAGTACACATACAGTTCATACAATAATCTTATGAATGTAAAAGAGGGGGGAAGGATGTCCGCTTCGGGCCCCATAAGCAACTATTATGTAGATTCCTTGATAAGTCATGAGAACGACGAGCTCTTGGCGTCCAGGTTCCCCGCCACTGGCTCGCACCCCGCGGCCGCCAGACCTTCAGGATTGGTACCGGACTGTGCCGACTTTCCGTCCTGCAGTTTCGCCCCTAAACCGGCCGTGTTTACTACTTCCTGGGCTCCCGTGCATTCTCAGTCGTCCGTGGTTTACCATCCGTATACGCACCAGCCGCACATAGGGGCTGACACCAGGTATATGCGCACTTGGCTAGAGCCCATCTCCGGCGCTGTGTCTTTCCCAGGCTTCCCACCCAGCAGCAGGCATTACGGACTCAAGCCGGACGCTTTCCCCGGCCGGAGGGCGGAATGTGGCCCGATGGACGGGCGAGGTTATCCGGATTATATGTACGGATCCCCGGGTGACCTGAGAGACAGAACACCGCAGACAATTCCATCCCCGGAATCTGAAACCATCGCTTCCAGCAAACACAAAGAAGAAAAGAACGAATTAGACCCTAGTAAGTTGAAGTCATTCTTGTTTACAACCGGGAAGGCATTATAGCCTCTAGTACAGTACTCAATAAAATGAAATTACTTTAGAGCGCCGTCCCCTAAATCTGCGAGGCTCCAGGAAGAGCTGGGTTTAAAATAAAATAAAAGAACAGAAAAATATAAAGGAAAAAGAAAGCCCTCTAGGAGAAGCTAAGACCGAGCCGTGAGCGTTTGGGTTATTTTCTAACAGGAGAAGGGGGGAAGCTATTGGTTTCTTTGATAAAATATTCCTTGCCCCCCCCTTCCCCGGCCCCTTCCACCAAAAGAAAAAGAAAAAAAAAAAAAAAGCAGCTCTTTGGCTTGCAGATATTCCCACTTCCCAACAGCAAAAGGAGTTGGGCTCAGCTCCCTTCTGGCTGGGAGCTGGTTCCCTGGTGTGGGTGTGTGGAGAGAGGGAAGATCCCAGAATAAACAGAGCTCTGTGCAAAGGGAGGAAAATTATAGATCTGTCTAAATATACAAGCCATTCAGGGAAGGATCCCTTACAAGCCTCCAACACATGGGAAGCAATGGAAGGGCAGGCTGTCCCCAGCGAAGGCTGAGCCAGGAGGGTGAGGAGCTGGAAGAAGAAAGGCAGGGGAGAGTCTATAGGGATAAATAAAGGAGCATCTTTAGGCAGGACACTGGACCATCCACTTGGAGAAACATCTTCTTTAGTCTCAGGGAGAAAGGAGGGGAGGGGGGGGGTGGGATGTTCAAGGAAACCTTGAACATAGCAGGGAATTAGTGGAAGGAGATGCCTCTTACCCCATGACAAATGTAAGCATTTTTTTTCCACACTATAAAACTCTCAGTTCAAATTGCACGTGTGTCCCTGAAGCACAGGCAGTTGCTTCTGTGAGCACGAGCAGCTCAGGGAAGGCACAAGTCAGGGAACCCCACTTATATCGGGGACCCCCCTTCTTGGGGGGCACCTGGAAGAGACCCCCCCTCCATACGCATCTATGTGAGCGTGGCTGTGGGGCTGCCCAGATCCAGGCGCGCGCACACACACTCACAGACACACACACACACACACACACACACACACACAAACATAAGCATGTCATGTGTTTATTAAACCTTCTGGCCTAACAATCCGATCAAATGTTGATTTATAAATTAGGAGCCTGTGTGGTGCGTGTGGGTCCAATCCCAGCTGTATCGATGCATCTCCAGATAGAAATCAGCAGAGCTCCTTCTGTAAGGCAGAGCTAGGATACAACGTGCAGCTGAACCTGGGAGCATATTCCCCTTTGCTGGGGAGAAGCTCTTTTAAAAGAGGGAGGTGGGGAGGGCAATGAAAGATATCATTTTAAAGCTCACACACTTTTGTCACGGTTCCAGGTCTAACAAAGTGGGGCTGGGGGCAGCAGAAAGAAGGAGAGGATTTTTTGAGGCTTCAAAACTGGTTCAGGGAGCCAGTCAGTTTATCCTGTGTCATCCTCAAGATATTAAAACAAATAAACCAGGCGATCCAGAGCTGGTAGACTTCTCCAGGAGGCATGGGTTGTAAAGAGAGTTTATGGGCCTGTGAAATGGTGGGAATTTTGACTTTTTATGACTATGTTCTTAGATTACTCCTACCAGAGCTCATGTGGATCATTATTATTTTAAGCCCATTGCTAGAGTTTTATTTACTGAAACTTTTATGTGCAAGCAACAGCGAAAAGAGAGGAAATGGTCCCTCCAAAATAAACATTTTAAACTCTTCTGAAGGTCACTTGGAGATATTTAGCTAATATTCCCTAATTAAACAGGTTTCTTTAAGGGGAAGGGTATGGGAGGAAAGGACTGGGCGCTGGAGGGTGAGGGGGGAGGTGAGGAAGAAAATCAGGATATATATAAATATATATTTTGGGGGGAAAATTTTTCTCTCTATCTTCTTTCCCAGGCAACCCCGTCGCGAATTGGATTCATGCACGCTCCACAAGGAAGAAAAGATGCCCCTACACAAAATATCAGACCCTGGAACTGGAAAAAGAGTTTTTATTCAATATGTACCTCACGCGAGACCGGAGATACGAAGTAGCCAGGGTCCTCAACCTCACTGAACGCCAAGTCAAAATCTGGTTTCAAAACAGGAGAATGAAAATGAAGAAAATGAATAAAGAGAAAACCGATAAGGAACAGCAATAAAGTTGGCAGAGTCCAATAAGTGCAAGAGAAACGAGGGTGAGAGAGAGAGAGAGAGAGAGAAAGCAAGAAAGCAAGCAAGCAAGAAAGCAAGCAAGCAAGAAAGAAAGCAAGAAAGACAGAAGAAAAAAAGCTGTTTCTTTGGTCCGAAATGTTTCTGACTTTGAATGTGCTGATGAGTGTTTAGAATTAGGCAAACACAGCAAAACCCGTTGGACGCACCCTGCTTTTATAAAGATGCAGCTCAGTAATAAAACCAGAGGTCGTTTTTAGTTTGGGGGTTTGTTTTGGGGTGGGTTTTTTTTTGGTTCGGTTTTGTCCTTTTTGAGAAAACAAGCAAAAAAAAAAGTACTTGAATTTTTTTTTAATTTAGTATTTTATTCCGTAACTTAAAACTTCTCCAGTGTTTTATTTTTTAATTTCTTGAGTTTGTGAGTGCATATTTTGTACAAAAAAAAAAGGGGGGGGGAGAGGAAAAAAATAGAGAGAAAAGAAGAAAAATAAAGAAAAGAAAGGGGTTGGGGTGGGGCGGGTGGGGGGAGATCACTCCATAATGTTCTGTCATAGTGTTTGGACGTTTTTTGGTGTACTTATTTGTGTATTTTCTTCCTGTCTCACCGTTCTGTAATATTGTTCCGTTTTGCTATAGTTGAGCAGCTTTATGTAAATATATACCTAACATCACAAAAAAAAAAAAAAAAAGAGAGAGAAAAGAAATGCTAAAAAAAAAAAAAAATCCTTATCCTGTAGGTGTCCTTTATTTAAACATAGCAACTACCAACGTGCACGGGGGAATGTGTGGTTCCTCCTCCTGTTTAAAAGCCCTTGCAAAATCGCGCCAGGGAATTTTAGCCCTGATAAGAAATCGCAGCCTGTTGAAATGGAGGGTGTATGTGTGTGTGTGTGTGTGTGTGCTGTGTGTGCATATGTGCAAACCCACCGTCTTGCAGAAAGCGAATGAAGAAGGGATGGAGGCGAGGGGGGGAAGGGGGAAAAAAAAGAGACTGGCTTCCGCTCACAACATTTTATATTTAATAGTATCATCATAAAATGCGTTTAGGTAAGGGTTATCCGTGCCATAAATTTTTAGTTTGGGATAATTAATTGTGCTAATTTATGACCCCAGGCAATCGAAGTATATGTAAAAGATTAAATATGTATGCCGGGGAAGTGTGCAACATTGCTCTGTTTGACAACCGCCTGTATTGCAACTGCTGCGTGTTAGCACTGAAGTGCGGGGACTTAGAGAGGGGTTTCTGGAGCTCCTGCAACACACAGGCTCCTTCTTGCCTGGCAAAGGACAATGCAGTGGATGGGAGAGGACTGTAAAAAATAATAGGTTATGAGAAGAATGAGGAGAGGGGAAGGGGATGTGCACGAGGTGGTGAATTTGGGGGTTAAAAGTCTCCCTTGTTTTCCACCCCCCTGTCCCCAGCAGCGGTTGTTTGCAAAGGCAAGCAGAGGCGTAGAGAAGGGGCTAGGGGAGGGGGGCGTTCAGGCTGGATGGTGGCTCGTGGCGATTTCCCTGGCTCAAAAGCAGGAGAAGGCGCTGCCCAAAGACACTCAATGGCTGATATCCCCGAGAGCTGGAAGGGGCTGGATAAAAAACGAGCAGCCGGGGATGTTTCATCATAAAAACTTGTTGCGGGTCCCTTTTCTTTAATGAAACGAGCAGGGCGCTGTTTTAATCTTCCTAATCAAAGCCAGAGCAGGCTGGGGGGAGATGTTTGTCGCCTCCAAACCAGGCGCTCCCAAAATACAAAAATCTGGAAGCGATTACCCGGGGAGCTCAGAAAAATATCGCTCTTTCATATTTCTTCCCTTGGCATGTGGAGGGGGCTTTGGCTTATGGATTTGTCTGCGCCAGGGCTTGTGTGTGTGTGTGCGTGTGTGTGTGCGCGCGTGCAAAAGGGGCGAGATACATTCATCTCAGCATCCTCAGCATCCTTGCAAAGCCAGAAGCCCCACGTTTGCAAGGATCTTAAGGAGCCCAGGGAAATGTTCAGGGTAACAATATTGTAGTAGACCGAGGGGCTAAAAGAGCTGATTTGACTGAAAAAACAACTAGCCCACTCCATTCATGTCTTTATTTCCCTTCCTCCTGCCCCCTTCACTCAGGAACCTCGATTGAAAGAAGCCGGGAGGGTCTGAACACGGTATTTGCAGTCATGGGTGATGGTGGGGAAAGGATCCTTTGCTTTGGGGGAGTTCTCCCCTTTAGCAAGGGACTTTGCGAGCAGCCTCGGACCCACCTCTCTGGAGATGCCTATGTAATGAGACGCTGGGGCTAAGGGTGGAAAGCAATGATGTATGCCCCCCCCCCCCAAATTTTGTCCCCTTCAATTCAAAGCACTCTCATCCCCCAGGCGACCGCAAGAAACTTCCCTCGCCCTGCCCATCTCGTAGCCTTCACACAGGCAACCCACACAGGCAGCCCAAGAGGCAGGGAAGAATCCGACCCCTTTTGTCTCCAGCTAAGTGCGGTGGGGCTGTCTTTTGTTCCTGCTGCCTTGGTTGCTTTTAAATCCCTGCTGCAGTCCCAGTTCACGGGCAAGGCTTCTGTAGCACCCCCCCATATCTAGAAGTGGCATTTGGTCCTGCAAAGGGGGAAGCGGGGCGGGGGGGGGCGTTGACCATAGGACTGGAATGTGCTGCCTTGGGAGGTTGAGGAGACAGGCAACGGGGCTAAAAATAACCCGAATTAAAAAAGAAAAAGAAGAAGACATGAGCACACAAAGCAGAAGGTGGGCTTGAGTCCTTGAATGGGATCGAAAAGGCTCCGGTGCAAGGGGCTGGCGAAGGGATATGTGCGGGTGCATGTCATTATTTTCCTGCTGTAGTATTTTTTTGTGTGGTTGTTTTAAAGGACGATCTGTTTGTAAGGCGCGCACACACACACACACACATACACACGCACACACACACACACACAAAGCCAGCATACCGCAGCTTTGAAAGCGGTCCATAGGTGCACTTCCGCAGCAGAGGAAGAGGGGGGCAAAAATGCTAGTTTTACAACTCTGTTTGTCTCACTGCTATGCGCGCTGAATAGGAGCGAACAAAACAGGACTTCAGATCTGGCTAGACGTCTGGCTTTAATTGTTTTATGGTTTAAATAAGGTGGGTGCTCTCTTCTTTGAAACCAGATTATTGGAATGTTTTGTCTACAAGCTACAAACAACAGACCCCCCTTGGACGAGAGGAGAGGGGGAAAGGGAAGCAGGGGGGAGGGAAACTCCCCCCACCCTTCAGTTAAAAACTGATAAAAGCACTGCAGTTTGGAGGAGGGTGTTTGTGTGTGTACACATCGGGCCTTAGTTTTTATGGGATCCTTAAGCAGAAAAGAAGAAGGGGGTGGGGAGGGGATCCCAATCCGCTACACCCACTGCAGCGTTGATATAACAACAACCACAGGCGCACTGTTTGGTGAGGGGTCATTGCAAAGCTCCTGGTAAATCAACAATGCATGTAATTGTTGGTTATAAAATGCCTCCTGATTATCCCCACGCATCCTGGAGTTTAGGCAACCCGTTTGGGGTTTTCTTTGGCTTTCTTTTTAGCCCGAATTGGATGTGTTTGCGGAGGAGACTCCCCCCGCCCCTTCCCTTTTCTCTCTCTTTTTAATGACAGAAGGGACTTTTTTTGTGTTCCGAATACAAGGTGTCTTGGAGGAAGCCAACGCACGATGGCGCTGTTGTTCAATATTAGAAGTAGTCGGGCCCGGGGAGGTACAAAGCGTGCCGTTGCATCCACAGGCCTCTGAAAGGTTTCAGGAGGAAAAAAACCCCAAATCAAAACAAATATGTATCCATTCCCTCACCTATGACTTGTAAATTAACATCTAATGTGTGCTGGAGAAGCAAACGCATTAAGCAACTGTCAAGGACCCGGGGTCTGTGCGATTCTAAAATAAAAGGATCATCTCTGCAAGAGATAGCTGGTTGAAAAGGAAAAGCTCAGACCATCGTAAATTAATTATAGCTGATGAGACACCTTCCGTCCAGCATCCACTAGCAAATACATAAAATGCTGAGGAGAAAGCTGCTTTGTTTGAAGTCTTGTTCTTTATTAGCGCTAACACACGTTACACATGTTGCAGAGGCTCTTGGCGAAGGGAAAGAATAGCGGAGGCGATCACATTTTGGGTTGCAAAGCAGAAGAGAAAAAGGGGGAGGGAGGTGGGGAATAAACCCGAAATCCGTACAATGAAGTCTCTTAAAGTACAATACAGTTGTATTTATAAAGCTACATTGCAAAGCAGGCATACACAAACTAACATGGGAAACGCGGAGCTCCACAAACTCCCACGGAGGCACAAAACACAACGCAGAAGAGACAAAGAGCAGCACCGTAAATGTCACGATTTTTTTTTAAAGCCCAGAGGATTGCATATCACTGATCTGATGTGTGTGTGTGGTTCTTTAAATAAACCCCCAAAAACAGACCTTGAAGGGAAACATTTATTGTTAAGCTCTCACGCAATTAAACAAATATGACTCAACTACCCAGTGCCTCTTTGATTATGACACAAATGCGTATTCGGTTGGGGGGGGGGGAGAAAATTCAATTTCTAGGAGATACAATTCAAATCATCCCCATATTTGACATCTTTTCTTTTCCAGCCACATCGTGGAATAGCTTGGGATCCTCATTCTCCAGATGATTCAATCCATTCCCAGCATGGTTAGCTAGAAGGGCTGGAAAAGTGGGCATTATAGGGAGGCTACTTATATAAAATAGCTCGACTATTAGCTGCTAATTAAATCTTCTATTCCCACCTGTCTTTCCCCCATGTTATTTGCTATTTTCTGGGGGGGAAGGGGGGGGGGTCAACATCGTGGCTTCTCAAGCTAAAATCGACCTGTTAATCCCACCGTGTTTACTCTTTATTTTTTAATTTGTGGGTAATCGTTTCTCAGTGTCCATATATCTTTTCCTTGAAATATTATCTCCTTTGAATGGAGGATATATCAAGGAATATTTCCTTGAAATATTCTCTCCCTTTGATGTTTCCCATTGATACAGGTCATTGTGTATTTGGGGGGGGAAATCATCCAAATCCCAGTCCATGAAGCCTTTCCAAAGACAACACGTGCCTATTTATTTGATTTGGGAAGGCTAATAAACATTGGAAGGAAGGAGTCCCCTTGTCCCCCCCTTCTTCCTATTGGTAAGAGATCTGCTAAAAAAAACACATCCACCTTACAATCTCACGAGAGATTTTTAACCGATTGCTGTCACAAGGCACAGGGATTTGGACTTTGCTGTTTGGGGAGGGGGGTGATAAGAAAGCCTGAAAATCTCTTCGCCAGTCGGGTTTCAGAATGTATTTTCCTCCTTCACTCTTCAGATGAGGAAGCATTTCCTGGATTTGGTCTGAAATGAGTTGCCTCCCTTTTTTTAATGGAAGAGCTTAGGGGCAAATTTGGAAGGGAGGGGTTGTCCCCTGTAAAGGCGACACTGTCACTCAATCTCCCAGGATCATGTAGAGGCGCTCTCCTGATGGGCTCCTCTCCAGTTCCTTTTTTTTTTAAGATGAGGGAAATATTTATTTGCAAACTTCCCCCTCCCGAGACAGAAAAGAGGTGGGGGGGGGGGAGGTCCAGGACTGTTGGTTGGGATGCTATATTTTAATGGGCGAATTCCTTCATGCGGTCATAAAATGAAGGCTCTCACGTGAAAGATCTCAATGAATGGTTACTACTTCCAGTGCAGAAAATAC
>NW_005842823.1:665309-668284 GCF_000455745.1 Alligator sinensis | reverse complement strand
GAAAAAAGGGAGGGGGGGGGGGGGGGGAGGGAGGACACGTTTACAGATCTGGCAGAAGGAAAAGAGGGAGAGAACTGCCTTCAATTGAAGGGGACCGAAGCAATCATGAGCCCCCGACACCCCCTCCCCAAATAAAAGAGTACATACTTTCTGTCTCACTTTTTCTGTCTCCTCCAAGTAGCTTTGTGTAAGAAAATGTTTACTCTCTGTCCTTGCCATGATCCTTGCCTGTTCTTTCCAGCTGTGGATTTTCAATGGAGGCTCCAAAAGGAAAAAGAGAGAGAGAAAAAATCCCAAAATCTTTATTTTTTTTTAAAAAAAGGACTACAATAACCAGCCCATCACATCAATGGTCTTCCTATAGGACAACTGATTTTTGGTGGGGTTTGGTGTATGTGTGTGGTGGGGGGATACAACCAGCACCACAACCCTCCCCCTAAATAACATAATAATAATAATACTATTATATAGGGGGGGGAAATCATCAATGGGGCCTCCAGGGGTCCAGAACAGGGCCCTACAGACGGAGCTGCAGCCCAGAAGAGAAGACCCCCGTCCTGGAAATGCCTCCCCAAGGCTTTGGGGCGTCCTGCCTGCCTTGAACCCCACCCAAATCCCATCCTCTGGGCTCTGGACACCGACGGGGGCGGCTTGGGGTCCCTGTTACCTGTTGAGGTAACCTAAATTGACCTCACGGCGCATGTATTTGCTGAGATAAGTGAAGAGGCTCCCTTGCAAGAAAAAAAAAAAAAGCACCTAAAGGTATTAATGCGCACCTTTCATAACCCTGCTTCATTCATTAGATGTGGGGGTTTTCTGGCTCCCCCCTTCCCTGGCTGAAGGCTGCTCTCCCTCCACGTCTCCTCTTCAGCCCCCTGCCCCAAATCCTTGTCATTTTCTTCCTAGCCTGTCTTAGCCGGCAAGACTGATGAGTACAAATCGCGTGTGAAAACGCCACACCGCCGGGATTTTGAGGAATTTGCCTATGGTGTTAAAGGGAAGGAGCAAGTTACAGACAAACTGAGAGAGAGAGAGAGAGAGAGAGAGAGAGAGAGAGCGAGAGAGCTCTACCTACCGACAGATACAGGAGAAGTCAAGAGCATTTAGAGCTGCCGTTCACACTCAGACACTATGAAGCGACTTTGAGAGCGCATGAAATAATAATAATAAAAAAAAAAAAAAAAAAAAAAAAAAAAAAAAACCCAAAAAAAAAAAAAAAGAATTCAAAAAAAAAAAAAAAAAAAAAAAAGAGCCAGGAACTTGGAGCAGTGCGGGGAGAGCCTGGCACCGAGCTCTTAGAATTAAAGACTTTTTTTTTTTCATGCAAGAACTATGAGCTCCTACTTTGTTAATCCGCTTTTCTCCAAGTACAAAGGCGGTGAATCGCTGGAACCAACTTACTACGACTGCAGATTTCCACAAAGTGTAAGCAGAAGCCATGCTCTGGTTTATGGTCCGGGTACTACCGCTCCCAGCTTCCAACACCCATCACACCATGTCCAAGAGTTTTTCCACCACGGAACCTCCAGCATCTCCAATTCTGGATACCAGCAAAACCCATGCGCCCTGGCGTGTCACGGAGACGCTTCTAAATTCTATGGATATGAAGCTCTACCAAGGCAGTCTCTCTATGGTACCCAGCAAGAGGCGACCGTGGTACAATATCCTGACTGTAAATCGTCTTCCAACAGTAACTCTAGCGAGGGACAAGGCCATTTAAATCAAAATTCGTCTCCCAGTCTCATGTTCCCATGGATGAGACCTCACGGTTAGGACAATTTATTTTGTTTTCCTCCTTAAATGTTTGCCTTTATTTCCTCTCTCTCTATTGATATCTATCTATAATTTTTTTCCTTGCTTTAAAAAAAAAAAGAGCGAGCTAGCCATAGGTTTTGTGCTAATGTGTTTTTTTCCTTTTGAAGGCAAAGAAGTTCCTAGCTGCTAGAAAAGCCAGCAAGGTGATTCTCTGCAAAGGGGTTTAAATCACAATAAAGTAAAACTTGTTTTTTATTGCTTGCCTTGAGGATAGACAATAAGATACAGCTCCCACGAGGTTATTTGCATGTTGATAATACACTGCTCTTTTAAAATGTCCTGTAGCTTTTCTTAACCGCTTGGAGACTTAGGCTAAAAGGTGGGACCTAGCACAAGAATTATTAATACTTTACATCTGTTTGAAAGAGCTTGGAGATAAAAGTTAAAGTGAAAAGGGAAGGAGGGGAGGGTGGGGGGGGGGAGGACTTAGTTCAGAGCTTTGGAGTAAGGGTAGAGGGGAACATTATCCTGTCCTGGACATGGAAAGAGAAAGAGAGAAAGGCAAATCAGTGGACTCAACTGAACTTAGTTCGCTGATGTGAGCTGTAACAATCTCTCTTATTAGCAGGAACCCGGGACACTTCAAAGTACACGTTCCCCCTCTACCCAGCTCCAATGCTGTACTGAAGGCTTGTTAATTCAAAACATATGAAGGTTAGATCCCTGAGTGCTAATTTTAATGGACAATATAGTCTTTTAAACAAGGTTCCCCCCCCTTCCTTTCCCAATGCCTTGCTGATATTATTAATATTTGCCCCCCCCCGATTAAAATGAGGTATAGAAAAAGGAGGGGGGGACACACCAAATTATTTCTCTAAGCTCAAGCAGCCTCAAGGAAGTAATCAATTCGAGGCAAAGGATATTTTAGCAAACCGCTTCTCTTTCTCCCTGAGAAAGCAGTAGGCAAAAGGCACTGGAATGGATCACATTCCTCCCCCTGCCCCTTTTTCCCTCTGTTATTGTTAGAAATGTCCAGCCATACAGTTCTTGGAAACACACTCTCAGTGTGCAGAGGCATACATAGCTACAGACACATCTCTCTGGCTATGTGTGCTGACTACACACACACACACAGATCCCACGTACAACATAGGGCAGAGACAGAGCATCTAGCAGACAATTCACGTTACTGAGGCTAAAGAAAATAACCGGGGGGGGGT
>NW_005842823.1:659885-665179 GCF_000455745.1 Alligator sinensis | reverse complement strand
AGGGGTGGGTGGGGGGGAGAGAGAGGGAAGATAGGGGGAGGGGGGGAGGGGAAGAGGGTATATTACAGTATTATTGCTTCTTAAAAAAAAAATAAAATCACTCCCTTGTTTTGTCTGATATAGTGACACGAGGGGCTGGAGGGGGAGAGGAGAGGAGATGGCCACTTTTTTTTCTAGGACAGATGAGGCAGAAAGGTGGGGGGGGGGCAAAAAAATCAGAGAGACAGCAGAGAGCTAACAAGTTATTTTGTTTGTGTCCCATAGCTCCCGGAAGGCGCAGTGGTAGGCAGACTTACAGCCGGTATCAAACCCTGGAGCTAGAAAAGGAGTTCCTTTTCAATCCTTATTTGACACGGAAGCGACGGATTGAGGTCTCTCACGCCCTGGGACTGACGGAAAGGCAAGTGAAGATATGGTTCCAGAACAGGAGAATGAAATGGAAAAAGGAGAACAACAAGGATAAGCTCCCGGGGGCCAGGGACGAGGAGAAAACGGAGGAAGAAGGGAATGAAGAAGAAGAAAAAGAAGAGGAGGAAAAAGAAGAAAGCAAGGACTGAGGTCTCAGCTCCTTGAAGTCTCGTTTTATGGCAGATGATAAATCGAGATGTTTACGACGGTCATTTGCTTTTATAGAGTATAGAATGGAGAGACTCACACAACAGTAACTACCTGTCAAACAGTTGTAGCCTTTTTTATTGTCATAGAACTTCCCCTTCTTTTTTTTTTCTTGATAGCTGCATTTATTTTGGCTTCCAATAAATATATAGTTGGCTTGACTACAACAGGAGAGAGGGGAGAAAAAAAGAGGGAAAAAAAAGAGAGGAAAAAACCCATCCAACATAAACTAAGCAGTCAAGCAAATGCCACTGATCTCAACAGCTGACCCTCCAACCTGGCTATGTAGATACATATATTAATGTATGCATCCTATGTATTTATTTTAATAGGTTGGGATTGTATTTCTTCCCTGCCTTGGGCTTCCCCTTGAATGATTTCAGGAGGAGCCCTGGTGTTGCTTTATGCTAGCCTTAGCTTATTTTTAATATCTATATATCTATATATCTCCATTGCTGGTATCCATTTATCATTTAACTTTTAGCTGTCAGGCCAAACCTCCGGCGAGAGGGGATTTTGGAGGGGGGCCATACACTATAATGCACACACCTAGTAGCTATATTTGAGTAGATCTGTCTGTAGAAAAAAAATACCTGCATGGCCTGAATAGGCCAAAAACATTGGGAGGCTGAGTCGAGCATTTCATTATTTCTATAGGCGCTGTTTAATATTTCACTGTGTGAGGACTCGACATTCTTGATGTACTACCTAAAGGGAAACCTGCAATAATAATCCAATCTGTTCTCAAGAAGGGGCTAACATATCCTAAATTTTCCTTGGTCAGAATTTATTTAAGAGAGAGCTGTGTTTTTTGCCCTGGTGGAAGCTACCAAGTAGCAAAAAATAATAATAATAATAAGAATAAAAATAAAAGAATAAAAAAAAAACCCCACCACCAACCTTGTCATGTACTTTATCACTACCTATAGAAAGAGTCATGCTTTGAAAGTATTTGTAATGCGGTTTTGTTGTCGTTTGCTGCTGCCTATTTTCTTGGAAAAAAAAATTCCCAACAACTGAAACTGCCTAGTTAAGAACGCACAGTATTGTATTATTTTATTGTGCTTATCAAGTAGCGTAGAATTAAATTGCACTGAATGTATAGTTATCTATTTGTCTTGACTTATCTGTTAATGCAACATTGCTCGAAACAAAAAAAAAAATCGTCATTTGTTTTATGTAAACGCATCGTCCTTCGTGTTCAAACTCTGAATGTAGCAATCTCTGCCAGAAGCCAATTTCTGGACACCGTGGATTTGTATTGTATACGTGAGACATTACGTAAATGATAAGAATAATAAAATAAAAAAAGATTTTAAAAGGATGGCGTCGCCTAGGTTGCTGTGTATTTATTGATTGACTTCCATACACGGATTGAACCCCCCTCTCCCCCAATAATATTTCATACTTTCCAGTGACTTGTCCCCATCCCAGCCCCAGTTCAACACCAAGAGCCATCTTTGACTTTCAAGGAAATACTGGCACGACTGGTGTAGAGTTAAGTCAACGTGGTGAATAAACAGGGGGTAGGGGAATGAAACCCATTTTTGCCATGACCTATGTGCTATTGGAGGAGTTCGTGGGTAAAATCCATTTTCAAGTTGCTTTGCAGAGAGATCCCTGCTCCATCTCCCATTGTTAAGATCCTTCTCCTGGCACGAGGGCTGCCTCTGTCTGTCCGTATCGCTCCTTGTTATGGGGGATGCGGGGGGAAGGGGGTGGATAGCAAACCAACAGATCTTTCTTTTATTTTCCCCCCAAGCTGGGAGCTTCCACTGAAAGGTCTCAAAAGTGGACCTTTCTGGGGGGCTGGCTGCTGGAAAAGTCCAGCCATCTCCTGTCTTGCCATGCCTTGCCTTGCTCAGAAGAGGCCAAGATACTCGGGCTTTCTTCTGGTCGTCCGACTGTGCAATTTGCTGCTTGCAAAGAGATCGTTAGAAAGCTATTGAGAGATTGGAAAGAGATTATGTGTGCATTAAAATGTGCACTAACTACGCTATAGAGGTCTATTCGCGAGACAGCCTTGGACTCTATGGGAATACGCTTCCTTGCATGGACCCCTGCAGCAGAAAGTTGGCAGGGATTTATTATATCTATATCATAGTATTATTATTTTTTGTATCCGAGGCCAAAAGCAGAAAGAGCAGCGATTAGGATCGAGCCTGATGAAGATGTCTCAGGTACATGCCATAGCCTGCCACTAACCCCACTACGGTGCCTTCAGTTCTCTTGGAGAGTTGGAATAACGAAGACATTGCAAATATTTCCTTTGCGCTCGTCTTCCTTTCGCTCAGCGATGGAGATGGGGCTGTGAAATCTTTCCATCTCTTGTTTTCCCCTCTCCCTGCTCTAAATGGACTACATCATATAGGGCAAGAGGAAATAAAAGTAGACGGGTTGTTTACCCAGATAGGAGAGATAAGCAAGCACAAAATTCCTAGGATGCATTGATTCACTGCACAGCGTCTGGGGTTTGCGTGGGAGATTCCTAACCCAAAACACGAAGCTTAAAGGATTTAAATGCCTCGGTGATGGGCAAGGCTGGACACTGCTCAGATCCCCAGCAAGAGGCAGGGCTCGGCTGCGGGTTTCATCCCGTATTAAAGCATGACTTCAGTGTGGACCCGTGCGCTTACCCAGCCTCCCCCCTCCCCTCTGGTGCCTGTGAATGTGCGACACGGCGTGTGTGGGGCTAGACCCGTGTGCCAGGGTGTCTGCAGGTTCAAGAGACCACCACACACACAAGGTGTGTGTCCATGCGGGGCGAAGGAGTGCGTGCATGCTTGCAGGGTGTGCGGGCAAGGGAAGTGTGTCTGTCTGTCTGCAGGTATCTGATCCCGGCATCCCAGCATGCACGCACCTCCGAGCCCTGGAACCGCACACAACACACGCAACACGGCTATACCGCACACCCAACCGTTTCTAGTCGGCTGCTTATTGTAGGGCAAACAGACGTGCTTATCAACTCGTTTTCTCCTTGGAAGAGCTACAGAAATAAAATAAGGCTCGCTATAGCCTTCGCTCTTTCCAAAGTAGCCACTTAAGGTAGGCTGTTTTATTAGCCATAAACCAGACGGGTTTATTTGAACAGAGGTATCATCTTCAGGGTTATTCTTCTGGCATTTACAACCCGGTAGTTATCTTCCCCTTGCTACAGTGCAAGGCGTCTGTGCACCTCTGCATCAATGTTAGCAGGCAAATTCAAGCGAAGTCCCTCAGGGCTATTTCTAAACTGCTGCCTTTTGGGGAGGGGGAAAAAAAAAAGATTTTGATGAAATCTTACATAGGAAATACCCAGATTATTATTATTATTATTTTTGTTCACGGGGTTTAGGCAAGAGCGAGAACTTATCTCATTTAAAAATAAAATAAAATACAAAGAAACGTTGGCGGCGTTCTCTATCCATCATATTTAAACCCCCGGCTCTAAGTAGTTTGATAGGCACGAATAATACAGAACGACATTTATCTGTGCAAGGGTCTGAAGGGAAATTATTGAAACTACAAGTCAAGCAGGTCCCCCCCACCTTTTTTTTTTTGGCTAACTGTTTATGGGCTGCAGTCAACACAACAGAGTCGCATCTTCAGCTGCCATCCAGTGATTTTCTCAATCATCCCATCATTTCGAGAGAGAAAAAAGAGAGAGGGGGGGGGAAGGAAAAAAAAGGGCCATTTTATGAGGGGAAAGTAATTTCAAAGAAGATGCGCTCCTCACAAAGTGGCTTATACCGAAATGATCATCGCTTCGACATTACTGAAATTAGACTCATCTAGCCGCCTGCAGTAAGAAATATCATCCTATTCCACGCTTTTTATTAGCCAATCAAATTTCCTTCGGATCTCCATTTGTGATTTGTGAAAAATATAATTCCGCGAAAAGCTGATCTGCAGCTTATTGCTCATTTTGCCTTAATTTATTATTCTAATCACAGCCGCCGCTCCACGAGAATGCATCCATTAGGCTCAAAAATTCGTTTAGATTTTATACCGGAATATGGGCGCAGATTATATTGGAGAGGCAACGAATTTCTCAGGCATTATGTGTATATGCATTTTTTGCTAACACCCAACACAGCTCGGAAGGGGGTGGGTACAAATAAGAAAGTTTGAGAAACTTGGGGAAGGGGAGAGAATTTCCCCTTAGATTTTTTTCCCCACCTGGCTTCAGTTTTTTCCCCCACTTCACCCCATTTCTCCCCCAAAATTGGCTTTTCCTTGAAGAGAAAGGGGAGGGGGGGGATACCAAGAAAAGAGACCTTTTCTAATATTTCATTCCAGCCCAAGAAGTGGAAAAGCAGCGTTGCATGGGGCTGAGATCCTGTAGAAAGGTCATATTAAAATAATGGGCCGAAAGACTGCTTTGGAAACGGGTCGGGCAGGTTGTGGGGTTGTTGGGGATTTTTTTTTCCTCGTTTTTTTTTTTTTCCTTGCAAAAGATAAAATGTCCTGTTCATTTTATGGATTCTTTTCTCTCGTCTGCTGCTTTGGAAAATGGCAAGTCCATTGTGTTCCGGGCGCTGTTGTGCCGCTGGCTCCCCGCTCGTAACTTTTAACTACCTGTTATAAAATTTATTGGTGGTTTGTAAAGTGAATAAAGTAATTTCCCTTCCATCCGGTTGTATTGCAACCTTTGTGTTGTTTGGACAGACAGACACACACGCGTGCGCCCCCCCCCCCCC
>NW_005842823.1:657474-659854 GCF_000455745.1 Alligator sinensis | reverse complement strand
CGGAACCCCCCCCCCCCCCGCAACCCCCCTCCCCTTAGCTGAAAATAAGCAAATAAAGGCAAAGCGATGAGAAATACCTGCAGAATTGACCTTTCTCTATAATACGAGAGCAGAGAGGGGGGGGGGGGGGATATGTGTAGAGCCCTTGAGTCCTACTATTGCGACAAAAATGCGGTGATTTTTTTTTGTGGTGGTCTTATCTCTCCAATCTTTGTCCTGGCTCTTGTGTCTAGCCCTGAAGCGAGTTGAGATGGTCAAAATATTTCAGGGGTGGGGGTGGAGGGGGGGAAGGAGGAAGAAGTGCAACATTTAATCTGAACTAGCAGATCTAACTAAGAATGCTGGGCGATTTGCAAAGGTTATGGGACTCGTCACATGCTCCTAGCAGGCCTCTACATGACAACATTTTTTTGCCCTAGCACCAAATGTCTGTTTTTCTTATATCGGCCTAACCCCCCAACTCCAAATATCAAAATAAAAAAAAAAGATAATTCCTGATACAAAATATGCACCCCCCCCCCAAAAAAAAAACCCCACCAGCAACCTTGTGCGATAAAGGGATGAGGGCTCAGAGACAAGTTCTAGCTAGGATTTCCAGACACGTCGTGATTAAAAATAAAAGAATCCCACCACGGCATCCTATAATTGGGAAGAAATTAATTAATTACACATACACAAAAAAAATACCGCCATAAAAATGAAGGCAAAAAAAATTTAAAGGAAATTGCTGGGGAAATACGGCATTAGCTGCTCCCCTTTGGAGGTTAATAATATGATCCTTCCTATATCTTTAGTGTTGAGTTAAAGGGGTCGGTTATGTAGCACAGAGGATATGGAGGAAAACCCGAAGGAAATTGGGGCTCAGCCCCGACATCCAAGCGGACACACCCTTGGTGGAAATTCAAGAAAACCCACAACCCAACTCAGTGGTCTTTATTCCTAGCTCTGCTTGAATCTAACAGGGGTTGATCATTGTATGATGCTGATTATTATTATTTCAATTCCCCGCAATATCCCTATTTCCCCTCTTTGTCTCCTTCGTGTTCATTCCACTAGCACACTTAATTAATTAACCAAATGAACACGGCGCATAAGGCCAAATCTCCCTGCCTTAAAAACCCAACAACAACAACAAGTCCGGCTGATCCTTCAACAAGGCAGCTCAGACGTGACGAGGCAACCTCCCTCTTTGAAAATCCCCGATATTAATTTGTTCCCTTTAATGAAACTGGGCGGGGGGGGGGGGGGACGGGAGAGAGAAGGCTTTTTAAAAAAAAAATACTAATATTAAAAAAGAATTGTATAAACATGGCGACAGAGGAGAGCATTTGCACTCGTCACAAAAATGCAATGCATTCCTGGTTGTTTGCAGAAAATTTACAGCTAAGCAATAAAAGTTTACGACTGAATCACAAGTTGGATTGGCCACAGGAAGTCATGTGGACTCCATCCATGAACGTGAACTTTTTATTGTGGTTTCTCTTATGACTCTTTCGCAGTAGTCCTTCCTTTAACAGTCCAAGCAGTGCCAGGGGTAGGATGGTATTTTTCCCCCCTCATTATTAGCATCATTATTATTATTTTTTTTGAGATCTAGATTTTTTTTTTCCTCTCCTCGGGGTTGGAAGTGTTGGTTGCCTTGGGCATTTTGGGATATAATGTGTTTACTGCTGCGTCTCGTGCTTGCTTCCTTTTCTCAACCCCTAGGGGCAAAACGCAGTATATTTCCTTTGGACGATGCAGTGAACAGGGGCAGAAGGAGTTGTAAATACCTTTTTTTTTTCCTTTTTTTTTCTTTTTTAGGGAAAAAAACCCCATGCTATGCCTTGCTAAGCTCCCCCCATCCCCTGTCCAAGCAGAGAAGAAACTGTTTCGCTTTGGTTTCCATCTTTCTTATTTTTTTATATGATTATGATGATTATTTTTCCTTTTTTAAAAAAAAAAATGTTTCTGTGGAGCTGAGCTGCAGCGTCAGTGGATCAGAAAGAGAGAGAGAGAGAAAGAGAGAGAGAGAGACAGAGAGAGACAGGGAGAGGGGGAGACAGGCAACGTTGGTAAGTGTTCCCTTATTGGCTAAAATGTGTAACTAATGATCCATAGCAATGGGTGTTAAAGATAATGATGCATTGGGGTTTTTTTTTTTTTTTTTTTTGCGAGCGAGGGGTGTAGCTTGGATATGGTAGACTTGTGCTGGGCTTCGGCACCAATGCAGTTAATTCGGGGGAAGAGGGGCTTGCTCCTGCTGATGTCACATTTGTGCCGATCTGGTTTGCTGGAGACAGCCAGGGATGCTTGCTGCAGCCTGCTTTTGCATTGACAATGGTGCAGTGTTCACGGGGGTGGCGGGGGGCGGTGTGTGGGTGTTGCTGGAAGGCCTCAG
>NW_005842823.1:646709-657464 GCF_000455745.1 Alligator sinensis | reverse complement strand
CCCTAAGCACCAGAGCCAATACCTCCATATAGTTCTCTATATAAAAGAATCCCCAAACTTTTCATAAGAGGAAATCAGGGGGTGTCTACTGAGCACACATGCGCAGTGCGGGCCGCGAGCCGCATCCAGGAAGCGTCCTAGCAGCAGCCGTCTCACTCAAGCGGTTTGTGCCATTTTTAATGAGCAATTTTGGCGGGGGGGGGGGATGTGTGAGTGTGTGTGCGTGCAACAGACACGGCCTTGCACGCCCAGCCCCCACTGCCTCCAGCACATGATTTAAGGCCAGGTTCGTCTGCCTGGTGTTATTCCGAATTTCTTCCCACCCCCCCCACCACCAAAAAAAAAAAAAAAAGAAGAAAACACCCATCCTGTGCTCACCCTCCCATCCGTACCTCCACTCACACCCAGCGGCTGGGCTGGGAGCTTCCCACGAACCCGGTTCTTCTCCCCCTATTGTGCTCCTGGCCCTCGGCAGGAGATTGCAAACCTTTTCTCCCGGCTCTGCTCCCTATGGACACAAGTTGCAGGCATCTTTTTACATGAGGGTGCTCCTGCTAATTCCACCTGGGTTTCCCATGATGTTGACCCCCTAGAGTTTTATTCAGCATCTATTTCCCCCTTGTCTTTGAATACCTTTTCCTCCTGAAGGACCTTTAGTGAGTGCAATGGAAAGGAGACTCTCTTCTTACACACGCACAGACACATCTCGATCTATCTATCTATCTATCTATCTATCTATCTATCTATCTATCTATCTCTAGATACCTACGCTCTCTATATCAGCTCTCTATATATCTCTAGCTCTCTATATATCGGGCTGTCCACACTACTATAGAAAGCGATCCACGTATTGGTTTCACTTAAGGGATGCACTATTCTAGCTTAATTTGATTTTCTCTTCTTTTTTTCCTCCTTCTTCTCCCCTCGGCATGTCGGCCTTTCGTGAACTGTGTGTCTGTGTTTGCAGTCGAAACTCCTGTGGCTGGAAGTCACAGTATAAAATGATGGTCATATAAAATGATACCATAAAGTAAAAGATAAAACAGACGTTGTTGTGACTATAGGCTGGGAAGGGGGGAAGGGTGGCAAAAAAAATTGCTGGTTCCTGCCTTCTTATAAATTATTGAGGGGTCCCAGCTATATGAATGCAATATATGGATTGATCGCCTTATCGAAAGGGCCTCTCAAGCTGATTGACTTCAGGCTTAAACCGTGCAACGGGAGGGATACTTTCTGCTTTCCTGGGTTACAAAAAAATACGGCCTCTTCTGTCCTTTAATTTCCAGTAGGAACTCGCCAGAGGTTATCTAAAGTGATCTGAGTGGTTTCGAAGTTCCCTGGGACTGATTCTTAATTTGATTTCTCTGTGTGGCGTGGAAAAAAATAACTATTAAAAAAAAAAGAGTGGAAGAACTTGCTAGGGTTCAAAAAGGGACATGTGCTTCTATCCTTTGTCTTAAAGGTTGTTTTGAGAAATATTGTTAAATCCAGCTGATCATTCCTGCCGTGTATTATTATTATTGTTGTTATTATTACTATTATTACTACTACTACCATCGTCATCACTATCATTATTATTACTACTACTATTATTATTGCTGCTATGAATGTTAGTATTATGTTATTATTATTATTACTGCTATTACTATTATGATTCGAAAAATTGCCGGCGTCTTCGGTTCATGCAAGAGCCATGCGACCTGGTAAATTGAAAACAGTTGCTTTTTAATGAATGGGGAAAAAAAGGCGAGTTTTATTTGGCGTCTTTCGAGGGGGCAATTTCTGGCAGGCTCATTCCTGAGATGATTTTATTTCTTTAAAGGAGAGCACGAGTGTATCCTGAGCTGGGGGTGGGAAGCCAGGGAGACAACTCTGCCTTGGTTTTGTTTCTGCAAACACGATGGGAGACTGTTTGCTGCGATCTCTGAAGTCGTAAAGACAGTTTATGGGCAAACAATGAGCGTTTATTGGAACCACATGATTACAGAAATAGGATCCTCGAGTGCTTTCAGACTAAATCTGTCTGCCTTCTTCTCCGGATCTCGAGTTCATTCCGGGAGGGGGAGAAAATATTTCTTCTTTTTTCCCCCCTTCGTGATCCCAGGGCATGTGTTGCTTCCGCTGTTTCCGATCGCTCCGACGGATCCCTCTTGCTCGCGTGAGGCCTGCGATTGCCTATGCACAAAACAATTTTTAATGCATCGATTTTCTACTTAGTCTGACGTATTGTCATCGCTCATACACTTGCAATGCAGAGAAACATTTTAGGACTGAATAACGCCGTGATTTATATTCTCCGAGTTTTGCACACTAAACCAGAGGAAATAAATGGCTCCTTTTATCTATAACATCAGGACACAGGAGAGATTATAATAAAATAGCCACGTGCTATTGACAGGTACTTTGCAGGGGAAAAAAATAGAGATTTTTTTTTTCTCCCCCTACCGAGCTCGCCCGTATAAACGTGGAAACTGGCGCATTATTGCAGTATAAATTCTGTCGCCTGAATTTCTCATCTTTTATTAATGGAGAGATTATATATATATATATAAACCGTATTCTAGCTGAAAGCTTAGGGCCCTCACCACGACTAGGAAGAGCTGAGACCAACATAAAAAAACCAAAAACCCCAACCCCATGTTGTTGGGAACCAGGGATACTCTAAAATTCACTTGATCTCCTCTTTCCATAATGTGTGTGAGCGATTAGATAAGCCTGGGATAAATATAACACGTGTGTGGGTGTGTGCGCACGCCTGTGGTTCATTATGCCAAATCTATAACAGGGTCCGGACACTTTTATTGTGCAACTCTAACTATATAATTGCACTAACAGCCGCGAGGAGCCAGGAATAAGACATCCTCCAAACTTGTGCGAGCGTTAGCCGCGGAGGTGAGTGGGGGAACGAATTGGAAAAGCCCCCTCGGCCCCCAGAATAATATATGGGATATGATAAGCTAATCTTTGCCTTAGTGCCTCTGCTTAGGGGAAGATCGATTTTCAATGGGTTTGGAGCACGGTCACAAATGCAGAAATACATGTTATTTTTGGCCATGTTGATAGCCGAAGCTTTGTGCAGCCAACGCTGCAGAGGAATACATTTTGGAGGGGCTGGGGGACTTCTGGATTTAAAAGAATTCGTCATAGGGCGAGATCCTAGGGGTTTCATTTATTTCCACACCCCACACCCCCCCACGCCCTCCTTCAAAGCTCCCGAGTCCCTATTTCAGGCTCCAAGGCAATGGTTTTTGCTCTGTTCGGGAAGGAGAGAGACAGATCTGGTTACTCTTAGCTCTTCGGGGGTGTAAAACTCACGGCTCACCCTGACAATAAAAAGGATCTCTCCTCGGCTTCAGCTCAGGGTGGAGAACCTGAGCTCCGAAAGGCCTAATTTTTAGGGAGGGGTATGGGGAAGAAAAAAAAAAAGGATGGGAGCTATATCCCCCAGTGCAGAAGGTGCCTGGTTTGTGCTAAGGGAGGGTGGGGAGGGTTACATCAATAAGCTGCTTAAAGAGCCCCAAACTTTAAGGTCTGGCTCAGTGTTTGTGGGACCTCCGAAATAAACACAGCCCAGGGAGGGGGGCAGCCAGGACCGGGCCGAGAGATGCGTGTCCCGGGGCCCGGAGCAGTATCGTGGGCACATACCTTGGCACCCCATTTGTGCCCCCCACCCGGTGGCTCTATTCGTAACGAGGGAGGGAGGCTGCAAAAGCAAGAAGCTGGGGAAGAGTTGGGGGCACAACAAGGGTCTTCCCCAGAGCTTCCAGTCTTTGGAAACCCCGGACTCTCGTGGCTTTTGCTATTGTTTCTCCAGGTAGAGAAATCCCCGCACTTGTCTGGTGGGAGCGTGTGGAAATTTCTGCCCGCTGGGTGTTTATTTGTTCCGTATACTGCCACCAAGTGACAGAAGCTTGCATGCCAGCAGCTGGGGACCGTGGTGTCTCTTTGCTGCAAGGGGGGTGGGGGACAGGTTTGGGAGGGCATTGCAACCCCCCCTAAAGGAGTTGTCTATCCGGCAGTTCAAATGCTCGCAGAGAGAGCGGCTTATCGAGTGCACAGGTAGGGGATACGCGGGGGAGGGGGGGGGGGGGGGGGTGTGTGGAAAAATGTTGGCTTACAATAAGGACCGGATTCCCTGGGAAGTTTTAGTACCTTCAAGAGGCAGAGGATCCTTCCCCCCCCACCCACTTCCATAATCACCCCCCTACTAAAGCACCGGGACTTCAAAAAGTTTCCAAGAGCTCTTTGACTTTCTCCCCATTCACTTAGAAGTTGCTTCCCCCCTTTCTTTTCCCTCCGTGTTTTCAATCATCCCGCTGGACGTGAACTCATAAAAATAGATAAGGCATGTCATCTCGGCACCGATCTTCCCCCCTTTGAAAATACGAGTGTATTTAAGCAAATCCTGAAATATTAAATCGTGGGTCGATTAAAGACAATGTAAACGTATAAATTCAACAAAGTACACCGAGGCTGTCTCCAAATATATCGTTTAATTCTGCCTAAGTGATCGCTGCTAAAGAAGCCATCATTAACGCCACTAATATTGTTTCCTGAATTATTCTATTTTTCCCCCCCTCCTTCCTTCGGATTAAATTCCGGCTTTCGGATCTGCAAACAATAAAGTATGAAACTGCCTATAGTTAATGACAACAATTTTTCATTGTTGAGTTCGCGGCCCAGAACGTAATAAAAATGGCAACTCCTTTTATTTTTAATCCGTACACCCAGAATAAGTAATTGGAGATATACACGTATGGGTAATATCGCTCTTAATGATTTTTACGCCGGGTTCCCATTGCCCATGACAACTCGGCGTGACGTCATTAATACAGCTATCTTGTATGTAAAAAAAAAATAAATGTAGGTAATATTTTTTTCCGCCACCAGATACTAAGTCATAAAACTATTTATATATATATATACACACACACACACACATACACATATATATGTATACATACATACATATATGCATATAGATACACATGCATACACACATATATGTATATATAGATATATAGATAAATAAAGATTAGATAGATAAATATCCATATAGCGATAGATAGATATTTAAAGCCCCCCATAACGCAGCCGTGTTAGTTTGCCGCGGTACCTGTCTGACCCGTTCAGACAGAATCGTTTCAGATATAAAACGATCCTTCTCACTTTTGCAAAGCAATATATTTGGGGGGGGGGTTGTTGTTGTTGCTGTTTTTAGTTGTTTTTTAGGGGGTGGGGGGTTGCTTGGTTTTTGGCAGCCAGGCTTTCCCGTAAGCAACTCAACCCTCAATTATTGAACCCCCCCCCCTTTTATCCCCTTAAACACCTTGATTTTGCCTTTCCTCGAGCCACGAGGAGATTCATCCGTAAGTGCAAGTAATGAAGGGACATTTGACGTAGAGTTACATTGCAACTCGGTTGCTCTCCATATATTCCTCAGGCATCGGTAGGTCGCAGGGGAAGCTAAGTTTAGCTGCAACACGGTTACTGGGTCAGTTAAAACAGATCCGTTTCTGGGGTGGGGAAGATTTCGATCCTGGCGTCCTTTGTTGCGCTGAGATTCCCCAAGAAATCTGGTGAAGGGTTGGGGGAAGATCAATCAATCAATCAATCCAGCGATTGGAAAGAATATTTCAGGCGCAAAGAGCCATTTATTCCCTTGCAAAAGAAATGTAGGCAAAGAAATATAAATAAACGCTTATCGGGGTCAGAAAGAACTTAAGATCTTGGGAGAAAGGGAATCAATTAAATAAAGGGGCTAGATGAATTTCTCCTTCACCCCACACCTCACTTCTTCCTGTTTATGAGACATGTGTTTTGACAGTTTCCAGAATTCAGTCTTTTTTTTTTTTTTTCCTTCCCCCGCTTCTGGAAATGTTTCCAGGCCTGAAGAATGTTCTTTACAAGCAATGAGAAAACCAGGCTCTCTTTGGTATTTTGGAGCTATTATTTTTGTTTAGTTTGGGAAGAAAAAAAGGGGAGTATTTGCATTTTTTTTGACGGGGTGGCTGGGAGGTGGGGCAACACGAAAGAGTTCGGCGTACAAAAAAAAGAAGGGGAAAAAAAAAGAAAGAAAGCGAATTGCAAGTTAAAATCTGTTTTCTTCAGCCTCACAACCGGATCGATAGGAAGGTTGGGGGCTGGAGAGGAGAAATGAACGGTCCAGCTCATTACACCGAGCTTCCAACAGGCTTTATGGCAAATATTGTCTTGATGCCCTGCTTTTGGAGCAAAGGGATATTGCAGACACTTGCATGGAGACTGCAGGAATGGCGGGTATTTCATTTTTAAAAAATGGCCTTCGAGGAAAGATATGAAAAAGGGTAGTGGGGCGAGAGAGAGAGAGAGAGAGAGAGAGAAATAGCTATTACTGCTAATTATTGATCTGCGCATCTTTGGCAAGGAGATGCCTTTAATTGGCAAATAAACCTCCCAAATAGCTGTTCCTTTGCAAAAACTATCTGTCTGCAGCGCTGGGCGAGAGTGTAAACAGTCTATCAATCCCTGGGCAGAAAAGTATACAGTGGAAAGAGAGATTTCATCTCTCCCCCCTCTTTCTCTTCCTCTCTCTCTTTTTAATCAGAAGCTGCCAGGCTCATGGACTGTAATTACTGCAATAGAGATGAGGAAAGAAGCAACAGCAAACAATACAGCTCACTGACTGGGAAACAGTGGCCCGGGTAGCAGCAAAGCCGAAGCATCTTCAGATACTTTGATAGGGCTTTTTTGTTGTTGTTGTTGTTGTTGTTTGGCTTTGTAGGGTTTTTTTTTTTTAAAGGGTTATTTAGTGTCAAAGCAATATTTGATGAGGCCAGCCTTGCTGGAAAGAGCTGGAATAAATTTCCTGCGAAAGCCCCAGCTAAATAATTACCAGACAGGAACTCACGTGCCTAATAAATGCCAAGATCTTTTTTTTTTCTCTCCTAAGGCAGAGATAACACGTAGAAGGTGAGATCAGTTGAAACGAGGAAGTCGTGCTATAGCATCACTTCCACCAGCCTCCGAGTATTTAACGCGGACACCAACGCGGTGTTATTCGAGGGCTGCATGGAGAAGACCAGCCATGTATGCACACATGCCTGTGTGTACACCCCCGAGCATGTGGATGTGTGCAGATGTAGCTGCACGGGTGTGCACACGCGTGTTCTACACGCCTGTGTGTCGAAGAGTGCGCAGCTCAAGGTTGCCTACACACCTTTATATACGCTTTCTAGCCGCTCTTTTTTTTTTCCAGACGAGGGCTGTACACCGTGTACACATCACCCGGAGGCACATAGGATACACCCAGAGCCTGGAGGTGTTTTTAAAATATACACCGAGCTTGTGCACACGCAGTCACACACCCGGGCGCAATTCTGATCTGTGGATTCCGGATATCAGCCCCTTTCCCCCCCGACCCCCAACAGCTCATCTTAATTTTCCCTGGAGGCAAAACACTTCGCCCCTGCTTTGGGGTTTTCTGCGTGGGAAGAGCACCCCCGGCCAACCTGCCTCCGCACCTAGGCAAGATGCCCGGGCTCCCAGAGGGCGGTGAGATTTGCCCTGCAGTTGCATTAGCAGGCTCCACCAGCTGCCACAAACAACTTCATCCCCTTCCCTTCCTCCAACAAATAAGCAGGCGTCTGAATTGGCATTCAGAATCCGATCCGGACAGTAGCAATTTTATTAAGGCTTTTGGGGCTGTTTGGGAAAAGGGGAAGGTGGGTGGAGGAAAGAGGTGTGGGGGGGACTGATTTGGGTTTGTTTCCTTTCAGTAATTACTGGGGATAGAAAACACATGTGTTGGGCTTGCATTTTTTGAAGCCTTTTTTTTTCTAAACCAGTTCATCAATTCGCTAATTATAGGTGGAGGAGAGAAAGGGGGGGGGGGGCGGGGGCAGGAGAAAAAAATTCCGACACATACACACCCATATATGCGTGTGTGTGCATGCGTGCGTAGGTGTGCATGTGTATACAACATATATACACACACACACACATACATATGTACATACATATATATATACATACACACACACATATATATACACACATATGTATGTGTGTGTGTGTGTATGTGTGTGTGTTGGGAGGCTTCTCCTGTGATATATTTCTCCTGTGAACATCAGAATGGGGAAGGGAGAGGGGGAGGGAAAAAAAAAAAAGAGGAATATGGCATATGAGTGGTGAATGTTATTTCGGATTTCTGTGAGCTCTTTATTTCTGAGAACAAAGAGCAACTGCTATTAAAGAACTACTCCAGGAGCAGCGCATATTTTCACTGCTGTGTAGCAGTTTTAATAAAACATCTGTTCTTGCTTCTGCTGATGAGTTTACATAATTGTTTGCAGACCAATTTAACCAGAAAGCGCCCTGGATATTTCCCTGTACATGTTTTCAAAGGGGGGGGGCGGTGAGAGAGAGAGAAAAAAAAACCCTTTGGGAGTGAAATACCTTGATGAAATGCTTTCTAGAAATCCCAATACTCTTTTTAAAACAAAATCAATGGGAGAAATATCCAGGGCATTAAATGTGCTAAGAGGAGAGGCGCAAGCAGGAAAACGCCATCTGATTCTGTTACAGGCTTTTCCTCCCAAGAACTCAGATTTTCAGTAGGAAGAGGGACCTATTTTAAGTTTCTTTACGGCAGCTGGGTTGTGTTCACTATAAATCCACCAGACTTTTAAGACTTGCCCTCTGTTTACAGAAGTAATAAAACACTTAACTTTCTCGACTCCTAGTCACACGGTTATCTCACAGTTCTCCACTGCCAGAGCCCCCCTGAGCACCTAGACCAAAACAAAACAAAACAAAATCATCCCACCCAAGACACGACTTTCCCCCCAAACTTTGCCCAGGCTGGGATTGTTCTCAATGTGCTTCCATAGGTGAAACACCCCACGTGAACCAGCCCCGGACAGGCTCCTCTACTCTGCATCTGCAGGAGCTGATGCTACTTGCACTCCCCACATTGCATGGGATTAGAAGGGGTACCTAAAAAGCAGGCAACATACCCAGAAGCAAAGAGTCTTCCTGGACAGCCAGCCATCCACCCCATTTCCTGCCCACTGCAACATTTTCATATCTCCTGGATATATCGCTGGTTTCCAAAGTAACCACGCTTTTAAATGTGTGCAGGGAGGATGCGTACATACAGGCAACACGCATCCCCACACACATGATCTAGGGCACATACGTGTGTCCTCAGGCATCTGCATGGGTGCATGGGCAGGGAGGGTATTTGCAAGGGGGAGCGCTTTGCTTGTTTGTTTGTGTCCCCAAAATCCCCGGGTATAAAATGTCCAATGCCTGGAGAAATAGGAGAAGCAGAAGGAAACGCAGAGGAAAGTAAACTCCAGTCAATCTTCCCTCTGTGTATTATTGTGATATCTCCACGAGGTTGCCTACAAGTTGAGCTCAGTAGGGTGGGATCCCTGGAACAAGACTAACAAGGTACATATGCTAAATAACGTGATGCGTACTATCACCGATCTGCTTTTTTTTTTTTTTTTTGGTTAGAAACTTTATTTTTTTTTTCCTAGTGGCACTCAGGGGAAGCCTTAATGTTATAGAAGATGAATACACGCGCTTTTTTTTCAGTTGTAGCCTCCTTTATGGCTTTATTGCTACCATTGATTACTTTGCTTTGTTACAGAGAGGAAAAAAGATCATAAAATGCTCTCGCATCCGGGTTCCTGTTATAGCTAGGGGGAAAAAAATATAGCTCCCCCACCCTTCTTTGTCAACTAAAATCTTTTTAGAGATACATCGCTAAGAAGGAATTAAGGGTATTGATTAATAGCAAGGAAACACATGCACATGTTCGGATTTCACCATGCCCCCTCTCAGCCCTGCATCACACCAGAGCACTCTGCCACCAGTCCTAAATTTTCAAATCAAATGTGCACCCGAAGGAAGAAGAAGAAGAATGGGGGGGAGGGAGGAAGGCCAGGCTTTCCCTTGCCATAAGTGATTTTTTTAAATAGCAAGCCACCAGCATGATGAAGCTACCTCGCAATATTTACAGATCAGCAGGTATGTGTTACATTTAAGAAGCAATTTATGGCTCGAGATTGAAATTAAAATTAGATTAGCTGTCTTCATTTCAATTAGGGCGAGGTGCAAGGCACCAGGAGCAGAGATAATATCATCTTCTCTTTAATCTAACTAAATATTTGCCATGGAAATGTCTTCGCCAGCTGTAAATATCTGGACCCATAAATTTCTGCAAACGTAAACACGAGGTGTTGCCCTCACCCAAGAGTTTCCAATCAACTAAAAATTACAAATAGAAGCAGCTGCTATTTTGGGGCTGTAGTTATTGTGGAAGATGTACACCCTGGCAGGACCAAATGGTCAGGGGACTATTGGAGACAGAGATATCCAACAGCCCTAAAAGAAAGCCTCAACTTTGGGGTTAAACGTGAGTTGTTCGGAAGATTTGCTGTCTTTTATTCCAGTTTTTCTCCCCAACACCTTGAATTCTCTACAGGACACACTATCCATTCAGCAGTCGCCATGTTTTGTTCCCTCTTTCTGTCATATTTTCTCCCAAAGAACACAACCATTTGATTCCCTCATATTGACCAGTGCGACGTGAAAAGAAGAAGAGGAGAGGAGGAAAAAAAACACGAAGAGAATTTATAGCTTAATATTCTGTGGACATCTGTGATTTATTACTTTGAATGCTGGGCTATTTTGTTACCAGATATTAAGAAAACATTAAAAAAAAAAAAAAGACTGTGGTGCTAAAGCACAGTGTCCATTTAAAAA
>NW_005842823.1:621929-646531 GCF_000455745.1 Alligator sinensis | reverse complement strand
TAACAGCCCTCCCCCTCCCCTGCAGCCCCTCACCCTTGCTCCCCCCTCCCCAAACCACCTTATATTTAGAATTTCAAGACTTACTTTCAATGCATACTTAGTTTCAACTGGGGAATCAACAGAAGCAAAAGCAATTTTTCCCTTTCTTGACATCTAGCTTCCTATTGGCTCCAATTGGGTCAGCTGACTTTGTCATTTTGTCTGTCCTGGAGTAGAGCCTTCCCTATAACAATCTAGTTCAGGCTACAAACTGGAGACAGAAATAAATATTAAAGAAATCATACAGCCAGGTGTAGAGGAAGATATGAATTCCTATTTCACAAACCCATCGTTGTCTTGCCATCTCACCAGTGGGCAAGAGGTCCTGCCCAATGTAGCTCTCAATTCGACTGCATATGATCCCGTCAGGCATTTTTCTACTTATGGAGCAGCCGTAGCTCAAAACCGGATTTATTCTTCTCCTTTTTATTCACCGCAAGATAATGTTGTGTTTAGCTCAAGCCGAGGACCCTATGACTATGGATCTAATGCCTTTTACCAAGAAAAAGACATGCTTTCTAGCTGCAGACAGAATTCAATGGGACACAATACACAGACTTCAATTGCACAGGATTTTACCAGTGACCAAAACAGAAACACTTCGCAAGAACAAAAAACTAGCATTCAAATATATCCATGGATGCAGCGCATGAACTCCCACAGTGGTAAGTTTTACAGCTCGGAGATATAAATTAAATAAACTGAACCATCTTTACGACCGTCTCCCCAGCAGAACAGGCTCAGCTACTTTTTATGGCCCCATAAAAACAATAATATAGCTCCTTCACAGTTGCCGCTACAGGCCTTTTATTTGTTAAGTTGTTTCAGGCAAATATGGCTTGTTATGCTCTTTCTAATTAAAAGACTTCGAGAGTGTAAAATATCTATAATAAAGTGCAGTGGGCTCTGCTTTGGAGTTAAGTACAAAATATTACTAGGGTGAAATAAGTTTTAATGAGAGGTGAGGAAGTGCGGTTTTATGGGCAAGGAGGGGGGAAGCTAAAAGCTCCCAACCCCTCCTTGACAGATTTCTAAAGGGGTGGGGGGGTGGGATTTATGAAATTGTCTTGCCAGTACAGGAGAGGAAGGGTTTATTTCTAGTAATTAAAGCCCCGTAGAGAAAAAAAAAAACCTAATTAGATTTTTTTTGTTGTTGCTAAGTTTGGGGGGAAATAAAACCAAGCGTTTGCAGAGGGTGAGTGTGCTCAGCCTGGAGGGAGTGCGGGGAGAGAAGGGGAGCTGGATTTGGGGCTTCTTGGGGCTGGAGATCCCTGCCTGGGTCTTCACTAATGGCTCTTAGTTTGGTTTGTCTCTGAATCCGTAGGGGTCGGCTATGGAGCGGACCGCAGGAGAGGTCGCCAAATCTACTCCCGTTACCAGACCCTGGAACTGGAAAAGGAATTCCACTTCAATCGCTACTTGACAAGACGGAGGCGGATCGAGATCGCCAATGCACTTTGCCTAACGGAGCGTCAGATCAAAATCTGGTTCCAGAACAGGAGGATGAAATGGAAAAAAGAAAGTAACTTGAGTTCCACGCTGTCTGCGGGAGGCGGGGGCTCGGGGGCGGCTGCAGAGAGCCTGGGTGCCAAGGAGGAGAAGCGAGAAGAGACAGAGGAGGCCAGCCCTGCCCCCCACACACGCTATATTTATCACTGGCACAATTTATATGTTTGGCTCCATTAAAAAAAAAAAAAGAAGAAGCCAAATGTGGACATTAAAATACACCCTCTCCCACCCCCCCTCTCAGTATATACAGTTCATAACTTGCTCCACAGTCCCTTTTATGTTCCCCTCAATCCCCCGCTCCTCCTCCTCACACACACACACACACTTGCCTATTTATCTAACTTTGAATAAGGACTGTGTTTAAAGCAACACCCTGGTTAAAAAAAAAAAAAAAGGAAAGAAACGTCTTCCCCTGTTGTGTTGGTGGCTCTTGTAAAGATGGACTCTATGCAGTCGGTTGAGCATTATCCTCCAAAAATTAAACCCAGCCCAGCCAGCCCTCCTCCATGGGTTTCCTCCCCTGGAAAAGAAAACCCCCTCTTTCCACGTAAATATAGCATTTGCAAGAGTAACCTACGTGTATTTAAACAATACCCCGGGGTCATCACTGCATACTACAAACTGTGACAGTTTCTGTGTGAATATTTTTAGCTGTATTTGTGGTCTCTGTATTTATATTTATGTTTAGCACTGTAATGTTCAGCAGTATAACGTGAATGGCGTTCTCTAGCAGTAGAAGAAAAAAAAAGCCTTGTGTTACACTCTCTCATGTATAAAAGTCATGTCAGAGGACTATTGTTGAGTATTTAATAAAACTGAATATTATTTTTAAAGTTTAGAGAGTGGCCTCTGAGATTCAGTCGAAGCCTGCCCCACTGGAAACACCCTGGGAGAAAGTTCACTTCTCCCCTCTGTGTTGTCCCTAGAAGTCGGATCCTTTCAGTCCACCCCCCCTTCCCTTCTCCATCCTGCAGACTTCTCCCAGCCCCAGCCTATGCCAAAAAGGAAGGGAGAATACACACAAATATATGTTGCCTCGTCTCCTTGTTTGCATCTCGCTGCCGTGTTATCCCCATGGAGCCACGCATCTACCCGCTTCTTGCTTTAAAAAAATGCACGTCCAAAGGTCCCAGAGGATTTTTATTTTTAATTGCAGTCCTCGCCAGTCAAAAACAAAACAAACAAAAAACCCAGAAAAAAAAACACAGGTCCAACGACTGAAAAAAATGGACGTCTATAGGGCTCAAGAAGCGCTTTTGGGGCAAGGCTGGTGGGCACCCAGCTTGAAGCAGTTGCCCATTTCTCTAGACTTATTTAGACCCTAACCTGGCTAGGCGAAAAAGGAAGGGTGGGGTACAGTGTATAGAGGACTTATATTCTGTATAACGAAGGCTGCCACAGATCCTCGATGCTGTATCCAGGACTGAGGCTTTTAGCAGCGAGGCGGTCATTTTCTATGCCACGTTATTCGGAAATGCTCCAGGCAGCTTTTTCCTGGACCCCCCCTCTGCCAAAGCTCCTCAATTGGAAACAAAACCGCCAAAACCTTCCCTCTCATTCCCCCAAATAATATTCATTTAAAAAAAAAAGAGAGAGAGAGAAGCCCAGAGAAATCTTTCAGTCCCATCCTTGGCTTATTTCCCCCCCTCTCTGTCTCTCGTGTTCGTCGGCGGAGGAAAAAGCGAGCAAAGAGGCGGTAAAAAAAAAAAAATCAACGCCCCAAAGCCGATAATAATTCTGTCTCAGGGTGCAGATGTGTGCAAAAACCTGGAGGCTTGAGGCAAGCAGAGAGAAGGAAGCAAACTGCTGCTTTGAATTTCAGTAGGATGGGAAATGGGCTTTTTTTTATATATGTATGTAAGTATACAGGAATAGCCATATATCTATGTGTCTATAAAGCGCCTACATAGCCTATAATCCATGGGTAGGATGATATAGCCTTTGCAATAGAAGATCCGCTCCGGAATCCGTAGCAGCACGCCCCGAAAGAGGTGCTGGGGTGGCCACTGCTCTCTCTGCTTCATCCAGGCTTGCAAAAGGGGGGCCAAACTCGGCTTTCCCTGCCGGGATTGCACCCAGCTCCCTTTGCAGGGGATCTTGCTCCTCCACCCCGAGGTAGGCATCCTTTTGCAAGCCATAAATTGCAGGCGGTAAAGGTAATAGAGACTGTAAACTGTGGCACATTACTGTAGCTACATGACAGAAACAGCCCGTGCTTAATACTTCAGAGCCCTTGTCGTCCCCCCCACCTCCACCGCTGATAAAAGCCATGCAATATTTATGGGGAGATAACTTTATTTGTTTCCCCTCCAGTGATACACACGCAGCGCTGGGTGCAGTGCAAAACAACACACACGTACACATGTACAGATGGGTGTACAGCGTGGGTGCACTCCAAGTATGCAGCCCCGGAAAGTTAGGTGATACCCTAAAAAATAAAAGGCGCACCCAGCAAGATCCCATATCCATCCAGAGCAACTGGATCACGTTAGGATCCGGTGCGTAGGAAATGCAGGGCACGCATCACACCAACGCAACAAGGGATGGAGGCAGCAAAAAAAAAAAAAAAAAAAAGTTCCCCAAAGCGGCCTTTTGGGGGTCATTTAAAAAGCCCCCACACACAAACCTCAACGCTTTCCTATGTGCAATGCACACCCGTGCGCACACACACGCACAGGTTGCTGTGTGCAAGCTTTGCACGCCCCAAGAGGAGGGAAGGGCCATAGGAGTGGGTGCCCAAGGCTCTCAAGTCCCCTGTGCCACCCAAAGATGCCCATGCCCGGCTGCGGCTCTCTGGCTTGCCCAAGCCCCCCGGGTCCTGCCTGGGGAGAAGGAGAAGTGCGCTTGGCTGTGGCAGGCGCTGCCCCCCCTCCCCTTGTCCTCCCAGCCCCTCGCATGCCGGCCGGGCTCTGGGAGCCGCTGTACCCCGGGCCTGGCACCAGGTGACGCTGCAGCCTCGCCGTCTCGGTGCGCACTCCGGGGCCTGCCGGCTGCTTTTGCCAACATATCAGATACGTTTCACAGGCTCCCATCAATAACTCCCGGGGTCATCAAGCCAAATTTATGACTGGCCAACCGAGTCACGTGACTCTATTTAAACATCCCATATTTGGGCAGCGCACAGAGAATAAAGAAAGAAGAATCCCCACCTATAAATTCTGCACTTTCGAGAACAAAAACCCCCCTCAACTTCAAAGTGCCACAAATCAAGGGTAATCAAAAAAGGGTGCAAAGCACCCGCCATGAGTTCTTACGTAGCCAATTCCTTCTATAAGCAAAGCCAAAATGTTCCTGCCTATTCTATGCCAAGTTATGGGAATTATGGATCTGTGTCTGAGATTCAGTCATCCAGGTATTGCTACAGTGGGCTGGATCTAAGCATCACATTCCCATCCTCTGGCTCCTCCAACGGTTTGGACATGTCTTCAACCCCTAGATCTAACCCCGATCGACCTTCCTGCACAGTTATGGGTTCTTCAGGGCACTCTTTAGCCAGAGACGACCAGACTCCACTAAATCCAGGGATCTACAGTCAGAAGGCTGGTAACACGGCGCTGGAAGATAGATCTAAGAGCACTGGCGAAATCAAAATTGAGCCGGTGCAGGGAACACAACAAGAAGGACCACAACGACAGCAGCAACAGCCACCACCACAAATATACCCGTGGATGACCAAACTACACATGAGCCATGGTAAACTTTCACTTCTTGATTTTGTTTCACAGGATTTGCTTTGGTTTTATAGGCCATACGGGGCAAATAATAAAAAAAACCTGAGGTCGTAAATTTTACGACCAAGGCATCAATTGCTCGTAAAACTGTCCACTAAAAGGCTTAGAGGCTATATACGTCCAAATTTATGACAGCATAATTGGACCATAGAAACAAAACGTGTATAAAAGGCAATATTCCTTCTTTTTTTTTTTTTTTTTTTTTTGGTGGGGGGTTAAAAATAACTCGAGATACACACGTTCTTGTAGGGTTATCTTTAAAAAAACATGACACACACAGACCAAAAAAAAAAAAAAATAGGGAAAATTTCTCCCGCCCATACACAGAGGTATTATATTTCCACCTTCCCAGGAGAAGAAATTCAGCCCCCATAGACACAGATTGCCCTCTTTGGTGCACTTTCTTATTGTTTAACAAGGGACTAGGCTCAGTTCTCACTCATCTCCCTGCGTTTGATGTTTTTGGGGGAAGCCAAAAAAAAGGGGGTGGTGGTGGGGAAAAGCCCTTTAGTCTCAAGGTGTTCATAAAATGAGAATTTTCCCGATGACCTCTGTCTCCCACCTCGAGCTGGTTTAAAACTACCAGTGCTCTGGGCACAACTTATTTCTAGTCTGTGGTTTTATTATAATTAAGAAAGAAAGAAAGAAGGGGGAGAGGGGGGGAAAAAAAACCCAACGCAGGATTGTTTTGGCTTTTCATGTGGTGTCTTTTATTTTCCAGAAACAGATGGCAAACGGTCCAGGACCAGCTATACTCGCTACCAAACTCTGGAACTAGAGAAAGAATTTCATTTTAACAGATATCTCACACGCCGGAGGCGCATTGAGATTGCCAACAACTTATGCTTAAATGAAAGACAAATCAAAATCTGGTTTCAAAACAGGAGGATGAAGTGGAAGAAAGATTCCAAATTGAAAAGCAAAGAGTCTCTTTAAGTAGGAAGGCGACTCTCCAAATGAAGAGTCAAAAATATCTCCCCTAGTTTGGTTGCATCCTCCCTTAAGAAAACTTTCCTTTCCTTTTATTTTGCTTTTTTTGGGGTGGGGTGGGGGGTGGGGGGGGGAGTTTGTTGCTGAATGGACTGTGTTACATACTCCCACAAATCCATCAGACAAAGGAGTTCTCTTATTAGTATGCAAAAAACCTGCTGTTAGCTTCCTGCAGAATTTAGTGTATAGCTCTTTAGATTGTCTCTTCAATGTCCGTTTTTGGGGAATAATAATAATAATAACAATAATAATAATAATAATGTTGCTCAAAAAAAAAAAAGCTCCGTAGCGTGAATGGGGTTCTATTTTATCCAGTCCGAAATAACCATGCTCATAGGAATAACATCCATAAGATGTCTGGGATGGGAGAGGAAAAGCCCTCATCGCAAAGTAAGTTGTCTCAAGTCACAGGATCTTTCCATAGTATCGGCTTAACCTTCTGGGATCCAGGATCCATGTAACTGTGTGTGAGTCCACGTCTGTCTACTTGAGCTCTAGCTACATAAAGGACCTTGTGACATCTTCACTTTTCCTTTCTGAAGTCCAAACAGGAAATGTTTACCTTTATCGTGGACTGGCTCTGTCCATGACTTCCCTCCTCCATGCACTTCTCCTCAACCAGGGCAAATACTCTGAGAGGAGGTTTTATTTTTGAAAAAAAAAAAAAAAGGGTTTGTTTGTTTTTGCTTGGACTTAAGCTTCCCCCCCCACCCCCCAATTATGATTATTTACATATGTAAAGACCTGAATGGACTATGAAATAATCCACCCCGAAACCTCTACGCAGAAGCACGTGGAGGGGGAAGAAAAATTCAGAGAAAGAGAATTCTCTGGACCTAATATTATCGTGTATTTATTTGTTGCCGTCATTCATGTCGATTTGCTAAATGCTAAACATATCTATATATATATATATATATATATAAAAGGAAACAACACGTTTGTACATCTTTGTTTAAATGTAGTCCATTTTAGTAACCTCTCTTTTTATGTTGGTTTTTTTGGGGGTTGTTTTATTTTATTTTATTTTATTTTTTGCAAGACTGTACTCCGTATATTTATTGGTTGCGGTTTCATATGTGAAAGACCATGGAACTTATATTTTGTCATATTGAATAAACGCGAAATAATGCACAAGGTTGCCGTGCCGAGAGAGAGGAGTCCTTTCCCCCACACCAGTCTGTCCCCCTTTGCCACCCAGAGAGAGGTGGGCAGGCATGGAGGGTGCTCTGGCTGGCTAAGTATCTGAGGAGTTAGGCCTATGAGTGCGGCCAATATACAAAGCATAAGTCATCTCTGTCTTCAGCTGAGCCCTCAATGAGTTCATCTGAGACTCCAGATCCCTTCCCCTTAGCCGGCAGGTGACATGAACCAGGGCTGGAGCTCAGAAAAGCCTCCCCAAAGTAGCCACCTTGCAAAGTCCCCATACTCTTGGAACAATGTGAAGCGCCCTAAGCAAAGGCAGGTGATCTCCATGGGAGCTCTGGAGTCCGAGTCACTGGAGGGGACCTGTCCCAGTGGTCAAGCTGGTCCTGGCATGGGTAGGCACAAAATGAAGCCCATGTTTGCTGGAAGAGAGGTTCCCGAGGAAATCCTGGGGAAGTAGGACCCACTTCCCATTGGCTTCGAGAGGTCAGGATTTCACCCGCGGTGTTAGCAGGGGGGAAGATCTTTGTGGAAGGTGCCTTGAGCTTGCAGAAGGCACCGCGGGGCTGGGGAGGAAGGGGAGCATTTGCTGGGGTGGGGTTGGAAGGGCGGACTGCCAAAAACCCTGATACTTTGCTCCCTGCTTCCCCCCCTGCCCCACTCTCGAGGACAACCCCTTAAAACCCTCTTGCTTGGAGTGATGGGCTTCACATAGGACATACGGTACTCGTGGAGGGCTGGTTTGTGTCTGTATGCGTGTGTGTATGTGTGAGGGGGTGTATATCCAGGTTTTTACATAGGTGTCTGGGGCTATATTTGTCTATGGCACATGCAAAGCGAGACACACGCATCCTGACACACGCTCATTTGCAAACAGAGGCACGCACCCATGCCTACCTGCACCTAAAGGAGACATGCACCTATGCCTACCTGCACTTAAAGGAGACACACACCCATGCCTACCTGCACTTAAAGGAGACACACACCCATGCCTACCTGCACCTAAAGGAGACACACACCCATGCCTACCTGCACCTAAATGCACGCGTGTCCGCATGTGCGCCTGCACATCTACCTGCGCGTATAGCCGTCCACACACAAACACACACCCTCCGAAGGCCATTCCTTACACGTCTCGAGAGCTATTTACAGTAGAAACAAACGCTTGAAGAAGCCAATGGCTCAATAAAACTTTATAGTATTTCCTTTACACATTTCAAACAATGGATCCATTTCCTGAACCTGGAAACAAAAGTTTCTTTTACTGGCTGCCCTGCAAGTCTTCTAAGGGTACAATTAGCACCGCGTCTTCAAATTTGGTGGCTCTATATTCAACGTGCTGGTCTGATGTTGCCTCTGCTTATACGCTTTTATTGTGGTGATTGTATTTTTTTGGGGGGTGGTGGGGATTAGTTACAAGTATCAAATAATGCTGGCAGAGAGACGGTGGCATTTAATTTTACTGTCAAGACTTGAAACTCTCCCCTTTTTTTCTGTCTGCACTGTCAGGTTTACATCCAGGGGAGTGAAATACTGCAAAGCAAAGCAAAGCTGGGTATATAAATTTCTGCCTGCCTGGATCAGTTTTTGCTTAACGTTGTGGTCGCGGACTATGTGGGCCTTGGGTAATTTCAAATAGGATAATAGAGACCTATAACCGCTCCAATCATTTCCTTTTTAGGTTTTTATTTTTAACCCATGCTGCGTAAATCCATTGTGTGATTGCTCAAGCACACAAAATAACTTGGCGTATCCTGGTAGCTCGGCTCTATTCCCTTCCACTTTCCCCTTCCGCACTGTATTTTTACTCCTTAGCAATCTCCTCTTGGCTTTTTTTTCCCTTCCCTTCCTTGAATCCGTAAGCTGTCAAGGCAAAATGAGAGTTGACAGCTAAGAGTTAACAGAATCAGACCCACTGTGCTTTTCTCTGCTGGGGGAGAAGGGAGTGTAAACCCTAACACATAAAGCTTCAAACTTTTTTTTTTCATTACCATAATGCGAAGCAGCAGTGTAGTTACTTATGATTAATTATTCGTTTACTCTGTCTTTCCAGGAGGAAAAAAAAAAACCCATGGATCTCTTTCAAACCCCTCACCACTGTCTTTCTTAAAGAGTAATTTTTTTCAGGACCGATTGTCTCTCTTTCTCTCTGTCTCTCTCTCTCTTGGGTGATTATTGTTGCTGCCTGGAGAACTTTTTTGCTACCTATTTCCCTGTTTGCTGTGTCCAGCCCTGCCCAAAGACGTTTGCAAACCCCAAGAAGGAAATAAGAAATTACTTACCTTTCCCTGTCATCCGTGTCAACACAGGGTGAACTTAAAATGGCCCAAAAAAACAAACACACTCAAGTTCCATATTATTTCTTTAAAAAAAAAAAATCCAGTACATTTTTTTGGGGGGGGGAGCAAAAGGCTTTTAGTTTCACTGAGAAACATGAGAACATTAGGAGAAATACTCATGGCTTCTATGTGAATTTAGTAGTTTAAAACTTTTGAAGGTTATTTATGTGGATAGCCTTAAGCAAAAGCCCTGAATGGCTCTCGGAGAGCACGTGATGTCATTAAACTAAGTTTTATGGTTTGGGGGAGCTGACAAACCCACAATATATTTACATCATATATAATCTTAACTGTCCACCATCGCAGCTGCTAGAGCTGTTTAATCCTGGGACAGTGGGACAAGGCATTTAGTGTGGATTACGACGTTTCAAGCTGCTGGGAGTGAAGGTACATCTCCCCAAATGGATCCCAAGCGATCTCAGTAAGTTCGTTTTTTCCCCCACTTCTCGCTCGCTCGCTGAGTCTTGAAATCGTGGGCCCTGGATCGGACTGAAAGGGGTGCTTTGGAGGGCAGTGGATGGGGCTGCCTTCCCTGGAGGGCTTCGGGTGGTGTTGGGAGGGGGGGTCTGGGTTTTTTGGGGAGGGGGGGTTGTTGTTTTTTTGCTGTGTGGTAGGCTGGGCTGTGTGCAGGTTGGAAGGAGTCCAGAGGGCTAGCGGAGGAGCAGAAGCTTTATCAGGGAGGAATATCAGATCCACCCCCCGGCCCATCCTCAGGGCTTGTGAACGAGAGATAAGGTCGGTGAGGTCTGTACATCACAGCTGAAGCAGAGACCCACCCCCACTCCCCCAGCTCACTACAGAGACAATAAAGCCCTTGAAGGCAGCTTCCACCCCGAGCTGAAAACTGAGCAGAAAGTTTCGGCTTGGCTTTGAGTTCTTGGGTTGGGTTTTTTGAACGTCTCCACGGGCAGAGTTTGCTTTAAAAAAAAAGAGAGAAGAAAGAAAGAAAGAGAGGTGGCTGGGTGGTGAGAGACATGCGCACTGGTGCTGGGTCTGGGCGCTGCAGGTGTGTGATGGGGCGGTGTACTCTGCAAGGTAGGCAGGGGCTGGCTCTAGGCCGGGGCCCAGGGAGGCAGCAGGAGAGATGTTAGCGCTGGAGTGGGCCCACAGAGGAGACTCGGGGTCCCTCTGCCTCTTGGCACCCCGGGGGGAATGCCCCTGCTGCCCCCACGCGTGTCTGGAGCAAGGCCGCCTTGGTGGCTCCAGGATCTCAGCTCTGCTGAGAGGTGGAGATGTCCCCTGGAGCTGGGTTTGCAAACGTGGGGCAGACGGGGCCTGCGCACAAATCACGCGTGTCGCCTCCACGGAGCGGGGGTTCAACTGAAAAAGACGGGGGAGGGGGACCATCTGGGAGAGAGGACCCCTCACCATCATCACCCCAGATTCAGCTCGGGCTGGCTGAGGCTCCCTTCCTCTTGGCTTCCACATCACATCCCCTGTGTCCCCCCACGCCCCGCTTGTCCGCGCTGCTGCGTGGCTTCTGGTGCACTTGGGTCCCACGAGTGTCTTCCCGCGTCCCCTGTGTGACCCTGCGGAGGGGAAGGGGGGCTCTAATAGCTGGAAGTGGGGGGAGAGTAGTGGGAAGGGGGTTTTCTTGGGGTCAGCTGGGAAATATGTCGCTAAAGGTGAAACTGTAAGGCCAGATATTCCCTCTCCCCTTCCCCGCACCCATAACCAGCAAAGCCCCCTGCCCCCACCCTCAGTGAGAGCTCTAGGCTCTCAGCACCCAGCCGGTCCCAGCGAGAACAATAGAGACCCCCCTCCCCTCCCACCGAGAACAATGGAGACCCCCTATTGTTCTCCCCAGGAGCCGGGTGGGCGCGGAGGTGCTGGCACTGGGGATGCTGGGGGGCCCGATTCTGACAGGGAAGGGCCCGATCCGGTTCCCCAAAGGGAGTGCGGGGTGGGGGTAGTAAAGAGGACCTGGTGGTGAGAGGGGCCTTCAGGATGGCAGCCTGGAAAGGGCTTGTAGGGAGGAGGGCAGGGTTGCCCAGGACCCCCGATGTCCAGCCCCTGATCTAGGACCTCTCCATCCCCTGCCCTGGGTGGGCCGCTGCAGAATCTGTGCCCCTGCTGCAGGCCCCGGCCTGTGCAAAGATCTCAGGTGTTTCCACCGACTTATTGATGGTGTTGGGGAACCTGCTCCGAAAGCGATTAGTTACCGGTGGGATCAAGACTCCCAGCGACCACCCGGGATCGAGGTCCCTGGAGGCGCTTTGCCCTTTGTTACCTCCTCACCCGGGCAGGGAGGAGGATCGGGCCCATTCCTGCCCTGGTTGAGAACGACACCAGCCGGGAGCTCCCTCCGGAGTGACTCCGGATTGCCGGGGCGCCGTGGGATACCTCCCACACAGGCGAATCCCGACCTTCCCCCTCCCGCCCCCACATCCCGCGGTGGGCGCACCTTGCAGGTGTGTGCATCCCATGACGTCACTTGGCCCGTGCTCAGGTGCTTAGAGGGATGACGTGTGTGCGCGTGCCCCGAGTGGATTTCGGCGCATGCAGGGGCAGGTGTGAGGCCCGACGTCATTTTGCTCCGGGACCGCGCACGTCGGTGTGCGTGCTCGCGTGCGGGAGTGCATGTGCGTGTGCTGTACCCAGCTGACTTCAGGCAGCGTCCGTAAGTGTACCACGGTGCACGTGGGTGTGTATACGCCGGTGCCCAAAGATCCTGGCGCTCCGGCTGCAGGTAGACGCGTGTCACAAGACGATGTCTTTCGTGTGCTTGTGTGTAGAAGGAGGATTTCACCCGTGTGTGCGTGTGTGCAATGACTTGTGCTCAGCATATGCGTGTGCCAAGCTCTCCTCCCACCGAAGTGTCCCCCTTCCTCGCTCTGTGTGCAATGGTTGTGTAAATCCACTCCCCTCCTTGAGCCTCTGTACGCCCATGTCCTGTCCCCCCCCCCCCCAAATTCCCTGTACGTGTCCCCTGCCCACGCTGCAGCTGGACTTAGGGGCTGGTGGACACTTCCAGCAGCAGGTTGGCCCATCGTTAGGGTCAGTGCTGAGGAGCGGGAAGGGGGAAACAGAAACAGGTTCCTGATTGCATCTCCTTAGGGGCTCGCGTCTTCCAGCTCTGGCCAGGCATTGCATTCATAGCCAGAGCTCCGGCTGCGACCCCCTTATCTCCCTGCACACCCCGCTTCCCCAGGGCTCTGGGACACGGGGCCAGAGCTGCAGCTCTGCCCTGCTCCCACCCCGCTGGGCCAACATCTTGCCCCGTCTAGAGCTCCTTGAAGAGTGGAGACGGCCTGGGGAAGGCGAGCGGGGTTTTGCCGCTGGCCACTACAGCCAGCTCCCTGGCAGCTGGGACCAGAAGGTCTCCGGGGCTGAGAACAGGGGGCAGGGGCTGAGCTGGTCCCTAACTCCTTGCTATCCACCTCAGCCCCCGGACTGCCTTGGGAACCTCTCTCCTACTGGTGCTCAGCACGGTTGCCTGCTCCTCAGCTGAATGAAAGGGGGTTGATACCCCATGAGAGCAAAAATACCCCCCCCAGAACAACCCCTAGGTGGATGGTATGGGCTCCAGCCTGTCCAGAGGGGCTTCCAGGCTGCCGGGCTGATCGCACCACAGATCCCTCTCTAAATGCTCTAAATCTCAATTGCATCGGGGCCTGATCACCTGCTGTCGAGGCACGGGAGCACCCGTGGGAAGCCCCGAGTACCTCGTGTTGCAAATCGGGAAGGGAGGAGCACTCGAAGCTTTCCAGGGTCCGGGATGTTTCTTCCTAAGGCGAAGGTGTTATTGGGCAGAGGGTTGGTTTGGGGTTTTTTTGTGGGGGTGGGGAGTGGGAGGGAAGACGGGGATCACGCTGGCAGAGAGAGAAGGGTTTCTTTGTGCTTCCCCTGTGCTGGAAGGTGGTGGATGGATAGTTGGGGAAACCCAAATAAATCAAGCGATGCAATTGGATTGCAGTAAGTCTGGGCTTTGTTTCTGTTTCCAAGATGGATCTGGGGGAAGGTCCAACACTTCATCCCAGCGGGGCCCTTTCTGCCCTCATTTTTTAAATGTAGGTCCCTCCAGACCTAAGGATGCCGGAGGTGCGATGATGAACGCCCGGCTCCTGCTGCCAGCTCTTGGATGCTTGCCCGGACGATCCTTTCTCTCCACGTCTCCGTGGCTGGCGAACAACTTCCCACCCGTGAAAGATGGAAAGTTTGCCCAGAAGATTTGTGGACTTACATGGTAGCAAGAGAAGAGTTTCAAACTTGGCAGGGAGCATGCGTGGGGAAGGCCTCACGTGACCCCCTCCCAGCCAGTCCGGAGCAAGGACTTCAGCTCTCTTGGAAGTAAAACAAAAGGGAATTAAAGACTTCTGGAGTAGCCGGAGCGACTGTGACATTCACACAAGTTTGCGGCGATATCCGTCACCTTCCCCTTCCCCCCACCCCCCTTCTCCAGGTAATCCAGACAACCTTCATTAGCATGAGCCTGATATTTTACCCAAAGTATCATTGCAAGAGCTTTTTTATTGAAGCATAAATACAGTCCAAGTTCTACCAGAGACAGGGGATACATCACGGGACTCGACTATATCCATCTTGCGGCGCTGTCACTGGGGGGATTTGAAATCCAGTGCCACGCCGTCTAATTTGGAATGGAAATGTGGCGAGCGCCTACTTCACTAAAGGCACTTTGGCTGCCTGCTCTTCCACGTCGCCTACGTGATTTGGGCGACTAAGATGTTGGGAGGACAGCCCCTCCTGGCATTTTTTTGTTCCTTAAAATCGTGCTTGTCCTCCAAAGAAAATCAGAGGGAGAGCAGAGCAGATCCGGGGTGGCGCCTAGAAGCACCTGAGAGGCAACCTTAAGTTGGTTGTATCTTCCCAGTGGAGTGGGCATGTTTTACCCCGTGTTATAGGACACTCTCAACAGCTGCGTTCGTCTTGAATAAGACCTACCGTGTCTTCCCATCATGTGTTTTAAGACGGACTAGTAACTTTCTTAAGCATTTTCTGTCCCCTGCACACCAACAAGGATCGCAGGTCTTATCACACAAGCCGAGAGTCGTATGATTCCTTGAAGCCACCATGTGCCATCTGCCTTGAAAGCCGGATGCAATCCGCCTTGCATGCAGAATACAATCAGCCTTGAAAGGATGCAATCCACCTGGAAAGCAGAATGCAATCCACCTTGAATGCACAATGCAATCCACTGGGAAAGCGGGGTGCAATCCACTGGGAAAGCAGGGTGCAATCCACCTTGAATGCAGGATGCAATTCGGTTGGAAAGCAGGATGCAATCCATTTGGAAAGCAGGGTGCAATCCACTGGGAAAGCAGGGTGCAATCCACCTTGAATACAGGATGCAATCCAGCTGAAAAGCAGGGTGCAGTCCAGTTGGAAAGCAGGATGCAATCCACTGGAAAAGCAGAGTGCAATCCACTGGGAAAGCAGGGTGCAATCCACCTTGAATACAGGATGCAATCCAGCTGAAAAGCAGGGTGCAGTCCAGTTGGAAAGCAGGGTGCAATCCAGTTGGAAAGCAGGGTGCAATCCTCCTTGAAAGCAAACCAACAGATCATTTGGGAGGATTTGAGTACTTCCAAATAACCTTTGGAAAGGCGGAAGTAAGGAAAGAATCTCTTCCAGATTCTCTGCAGTTGCTCTCCCCTCCTCTTTAAAACACCAATATCCAAAGGGCAGTATGGGTTTGCGTTTCACTGCTACACCAGCACTAAAAAAAAAAAAAAAAAGCCAAGCCATTTAAAAACATATTTCAGAGCCTGGGTAGTGGGTACCCAGGGTACAGTAAGTAAAGGCACGGAGCAAAGCGCTGAGTGTCTTTAGCAAGGTTATGACTAGGAGCTTTTGCAAATCTTTGACAGGAGAAGGAAGTTTTGGTGGGACTTGGACACATGCTCCCAGTGTGACCCTTCATTGCCTGCCTCCCCCTTCGATTATCGATTCGGAGCTTGCTCCCAGTATGGAGCTGGCAAGTCACTGCCATTTCTTCTTCTCCGGGGTCATTTTTTTTTTTTAATCTTGAATATCTTGAATATCTTGAATTACCTTGAATTTATTTTTCTCTAACGCTGCTTGTTAGAAAAACACTGTTTCACCTTCTGTCTGTCTCCTCGGCATCTTCTGAAGAGAGCATGGCTTTTTTCTAAGGGTTCATTTTTTAATAATTTCTCCTTAAAAAAAAAACCCAACCCAAAAAACCCGATGGAAATATTTGGGAATCAAAGTCGTTTAAAAGACAACCCGTTCAGCTGGTGACTGAACGCGAGGCATGAGGATTAGGAGACGGCGGGAATGATAATATAGCTAAAATAGGTACCCTTCCATGGTCGACTTCACTTAATTTTAGTTTGATGATCTCAGTATTTTGGCTTTTTTTTTCTCTCTTTTTTTTTCCCCTTGTGGTGGAAAGACTAGTTTTTAAACATCCCTTTTTCTCCCCTCTTTTTTTATATAGGAGGCAGACTGCAGGGTCCCTTGTCTATGCAGATTGTATGGGATGGATTGATTTTATTGATTTATGATCTAGTTCTGAAAGAGCATTTCTATCAAATGAGGTTTTGATCTGGGTTTTCCCGGCCAAGAGTTGAATTCGGAGGTATCGATTTTTGGAGGTGGGGGGTGGGTGGGATTTACTCGCGGTTTCTCTCTTTCGTGGCAGATACGAATGCTGTCACCCTTCCTACCCCGCCAGGGCTGGCAAACATTGCTTCTTTCAAATGGGGGGGGAAAAATGACATCCCTTCATTGTTCCACTGATTCAGACTCTGTGGGTGTGTGTGTGTGTATTGGGGGGGTGGGTGTGTTTTAAACCCCATTTGTTTCCCCTGCCCAAAAGAAGTCGGGAAGAGGCAGCAGGGATTTCGGTCTAAATGAAGAAATATATTTCCTGGTCAATCTTCTCTGGATTCCTTCCCCCTCCTCCGCCCGTGTGAGCCTGCACACACATGCACACACGCAGACCCATATCACACACTGCCCTCCTAGCACTGGGCAGATTTCTCTCATTCCAGTCTCCACAACAAAATAATCACATGGGAAGGGAAAGCTGCTCCTGGTGACCTTTGCATGTATTTCTGTCCCCGGCAGGATTAGTTTGCTTGAGTTCAGGTAACACGAACTGTCCTGTCATCCCCCAGCACTTGTAGCCCGCACTTTGCTAAGCGCTGCGTGGAGCCGGCGTGTGGGGAGAGGTGCTGGGCGATCTGTATCTCTCTTTAAAAAAATGAAACTTTCTTTCCTGTAGGTTTGGCCCTAACAAAATGGAGAGAGGCAGCAGTAAGTAATGCTCTTTTATTTGGATTTGATTTTTTTAAAGCAAACAAAAGCCAAGCCTCTGGCCCCGTAGTCTCCCGAGAGGTGATTACCCAGATTTTTTGTTTCATCTCTCTACAAAAGGGATGGCTGACTAGACTTTTATTACAGGAGGTTTTTCCTGTCACAAGGAGGGAGGGGAGTCGTAAACGCAGGTAGGTGTCCGTTTTGATCTGTCTCTAATCACAGGAAGTGAAGGGAGGGGGGGTCTTTAAGGTCGTAAATTCCACAGAGCTGCTAAATCCCTGCTTTTCCTTGCATCCCCCCAAGTGCCTCTCCTCCCCCCCTCGCCCCCAGGAGAGAGATCGCCGGGGCTACGGTCTGGAAATCGTCCAATATGCCCAACATACCTCTGCCCTGCTGTTTTTATTTCTAAACAGATCACTTGCCCTTCCAAGCTGGGAATGTGTGTAGCTCAGGTCTGCTTCCAGCCAGGACCCTAGATCTCCAGATCTCTGGGCTGGGAAGATGAATGCACCCAATCGCTCTCTTTAAGAATGACACGCACAGACAAAAAAAAAAAAAAAAAGCAAGACCCACACACACACAAAAAAGGAGAGGGTCTAATCTTTGAAGCAATTCCCCCATTCTTCATTGGATTGGACCTAATCAGGAACGGGCTATGTCGAAAGAGAGCCCAGGCAGAGGTAGAGGACGCGTCTGCTTCGGGGCGCAGGGGGTTTAGGAGCGCCCCTATTACCACCGCTCTGTGTAGAGCTTCGAGCTGGATTTAGGTTGATGCGCTGCTGTAATTAAGAGCGAGCCAGAGATTATTTTTATTTCCCTTCTCCGCTGTCTTTATCCCCCCCCCACACCCCCGCGCTGGTTGTGATGCATAATATGCAGCGGGAGAAAATCATACTTTACCAAAATGACCTAGATTTGTGATCTAACTAGGCTGCGCTGTAATAAAAATAGAAGCGGTGGCAGCACACGCACACGCAGCCACACGCGCACACAGTCACACGGCTTTGCTCGGGAGGCTGAGGGCTGAGGCGTTTACAAGCCGGTCACTAGGCTCTTTCCGCACTTTCTTTATTGCCTCAGCGGCTTAAATACATGTTAACTGGGAAACCAACAGATAATGAAAGGGACCCATGTGTGGGGTTTTCTCACACCCACATATAGAAACGACCTGAGCTGCTGTGTGTGCATATATACACTGAGCTGAAGGAGAATCCCTTTCAATAATGGAGCAGTTGGTCATCTATCTATCTATCTATCTATCTATCTATCTATCTATCTATCTCAGTCTGGCAGAGGGTAATATCCTTCCAGTAAACAGGCTCACCCCTTTCAGTAAGATGCTTTCCAGTCCTCGGACTTTGTGAAGACCTTGTTATCTAAGAGGCAGTCTCCAATTTGGCTAAATACCCGCGCCCCAAATCTCTTCTGCTGCTTCTTTTTGCACAGCCATTTGAATGTGGAGTGGAGGGAAATATTTACCTGCAGACTCATGCTGACACTTTACATCTGTGTCTGCTCTTCTGGGGGCCCTGTCTCTGTCGGAATTAATTCCCCATAATACTGCGGAGAAATATAAAGGTCTTAAAAAAAAAAAGAATAGACCAGGCTCAAAGTTGCTAGGTCATGTGTAAGCGAAGAAGTGGAGTATGAAGGAACCGATATTTTATGTGAGTTCCCTACGATGCAGAACTGCCTGATGTACAGCCCTGCGATTCTTCATCCCTTCTTCCAAATGGGGCGATCCGCCGAGAGATGCGCTCGCCGAGGGGGCTTGGGTGGTCGCAGCTCTTAGCAGGGGCCGCGATGCCTCCAACCCACCTTGCCCTCCTCGCCCGGAGCCTTCCCCGGCTTTCCAACCCGTGCTCCCTTTGGCATCTCATCTGGGGGCATTTCTGGACCCCTTCACCTCACCTTTCCGCCTTCCCCTTCCACCCCTTCTCTCCCTCTCCCCGTCCTCCCTCCCAGCTCACCGGGTTAGCAGTGGCTTCCCTTAGCCCGTGGAGAAGTCGAACAATGCCCAATTGAACAAGCCATCCTTTTTTTTTTTCTTTCTTTCTCTTTTTTTTTTTTTTTTTTTGCAAGACTCCTTATCAAGTCGGAATTGATGCTAGAGGCCTGGTTCTGTATATCATGCCTGAGATTTCTCTTGTCCAACTCCGCTGCTCCTTTGGCTTCTGGGGGCTTGACGAATGGATGTGGCAATTGTCAATGCCTCCAGAATTTTAATCCGCACTGGGGGGGGGAGGGGGGGGGGGGGAGTTATTTCCCCTTCCCCATTTCACCCTCCAAGTCTGGTGCCCAAGTTGAGGGAAGTTGTACAAGCGGTTGCATCTGCCTGGTGCGGTCCCTTGAATCGCTGAAACTAATAAACGTTTTATTAAAAGGTTTTGATGGATTCACCTCGGGGATTAACTAGGATAATAGTTTATTGCTCTGTGAAAGATTAAACTGAAAATACCCCAGTGAAAAAAAAATAAATAAACATTATAGAGAAGAGAAAGCGCCTTTCCAGCCATTAGAGTCCGGGGTCTCAGCGTTATTCATAACCCAATGAAAGGGATTTTTTTTTTCCCCCGGATTCAAATATGCATTTGATCGCTGCAGCTCTAATAGGGTTTCTGCAGATTTGGCTGGGTTTTGGTGGGGGGGGGGTTTTGGAATAGCTTCGTGCCCCACAGAGGAGGGGTAGTCTAGGCAAGCAGTTTAGGGAGATGGAGGGTGGAAAAGAAATGAAAATATCTACTAAAATAAAAGTTGTGCTGCTAATAGTCCCATCTTTCGCACGACTCCCCCTCGCCGCCTTTCCTGCCTGCTTCCATCCTGGCATGCCCCGACATATGTCTGGATATGCATGTGTCTGAACCCACAGCCCCTTAAAATATCACCTAGACGCACACCACCGTGCCTGTGCATATATCTATATGATGTATAGCTATTAACACGGCCGGGGAGATGCACACATGGCTTTAGCCCTACTCCATACCCCGCTGAAAATATACATGATCATAATAGCTATAAAATCCATATCTGCCTTCGTGTACACTGTATACATCTGCACAGTGCCACACAAATGCATGCATGCATACATATATGTACAAATGCATATATATAATGCATATATACACATATGCATACATACAGTCATACATTTAGTACATATATATGAATGTCTATGCGTATCTTCACACATGTATATATGTATATATATGTGGGTGTGTATATTTACAACACAATAACATACACGCACACCACATTTGTCCACCTATACAAAAGCCTTATAATGAACATATCCACAAGCCCACAGCGTGCAAGGTTGAAGCAGGCTTTCAGCCCATCCTGGAGGGAAAGGATTTAACACGGAAAGATTTAATATCAGTTAACTATTGATTGGAGCACTCACCTATACTGAGGGAGGCTGGCTGTATAAGCAGACCCAGATTGCTAAAAGCAGTTTGCTCCTATGAATGTCCAGGAGCAGAGGGAATTTTCCCCCCCTGCCCTTTGCTTTAAAAAAAAGAAGTGCTGTGATTAGGTTCCCTCCCCAGAGAGAGAGAGAAGAACCACAAAACTGATATTTAATTGCAAAGAGGATGAGCATAGCCTGCTTCATTTTGCTCTGGGAGGTTGCTGCATTGAATAATGTTCAGACAACAGGGCAACCAGAGTGGCATTTTTTGGGGGTACTCCTTACCTAGGAAGAAAAGCCCAGGCAGGAGAAGCTAGTGGGGGAAAGAATTGTGCTGACCACTAGAAGGAAAGAGTTAGCAGGAGATTTCTGGCAATGCAAGCACGGGGAAGCTGTCCGAGTTGCTCTGAAGTTACTTGCGGGTCAGGATACAGCTGCTCCCTGCTCTATGGACCCTTCTCCATACAAAAGGCTGTCGGAGGAGTCCCTAATTCCTATCCCCCTGCCCCGTTTAATGGCACTAAGGTTGCCCTCCCAGCCCTCTTAGGGTGGCAGCCTGGGAATATCCTGCCTGGGAATACCCTGTGAAGCTGGTTCCAGCCCTTCTTAGGGGCTGGGATCAAATGCAATCCCCCACCCCTCCCTTGGACACCCAGTTTCCAAGCCCCTTTCCTGGAAAGAGCAAGGTGCTGCCCTAAGTAGAGTCAAGGCATCCCGTATAAACACAAGGGGAAGGAGGGGGGGTCATTCTTAATATTGTCATTTGGGGAGGCTTTCAAGGGGAATCCGTTCAGGTCCTAAGTACCTCTTAAGCCTCAGCTTTCTGGGACACTACAGAACAAGAGTAGCCTAAAGTTTGTATATGTTTCCATCCCCAGCCCTTTTAATGGGACCCACTGAATCCCTGCGGTCTCTGCAGCTCTTCTTTCCTTCTGTCTGCGTTAAGACCAATGTTTCCTTTGCAACTTGTAGGATGAATCAATGCAGGTATTCTTTGTCTCAAACAAAGTCCAGGAGATAGTCTATATCTCTGTCACTTAGAAGCCTTCATCAATAGGTCCCCCCCCCCCTTTTTTTTGTCTCCATGCTGAAAAGCAAGAGACAGAATCTCGTCCTCAGCATGTCTTGATTATCGCCCAAAATGCCTGGTTTCTGACTTGCAAATAGAGTAGGAAAGCTAAAAGGGGGCGAGGAGAAGAAATACTCAGCTTTGATGAAGCGAAGCAGGTAAAGAAACATCTCAAAGCCCAGGAACTAGCAAGGCTCTGCGGCTCGCAGCCTTATTTAGTTCAATTCAAGTTGTGAAACACGGAGCAGTTAGCTGGCTGCCTGGGTGCTAATCCGAATAAAAGCACAGGGCAAGGTAGAGAGAAGCCAGATAAAATCCGTGTCCTCATTTGAGCTACTGCTTGATTAAAAAAAAAAAAAAGAAAGAAAAAGATTTCTTAACAGTCAAAGTCAAAGTAGGTTTCCTACCCAGCACCAAGTTAATTTGGGGGCTCCCGTGCTGTGAAGTCTCGAAGAGTGCATGAACTCCAGTGTCAATGCAAAATAAAAGATATTGGGAATACACATTCAAATCGCCTCTCAGCTAAAGGGGGTCCTTCGCCAAAACCAGCTTTTTCCCCCCCCCAAAAGGGGGGTGTACGTGGTGTTGGGGTAAGAGGGGGGGTGGGGGAGAGAAAGAAAACCAACAATTTCTCCAGCGTAAAAATGAAACATCAAATTAGTTTGCCTCTGGGCTTCATTTTTCCCCTTCTACATTATAACTAGTTATTGAACTAGCTAGAAGATCTAAAGGCCATTTGAGAGGAGACAAATTTCAATGGAGTTCCCCCATCAATAACTCCTTGGCAGTGACCTATTGGATGAAGTCAAACAGTTGAGGTGAAATTCAGGTCACGCTGTCTAACCAATATTAAAATGCACCCACTTTTTAAAAAGCCACTTTCAACGAGATTTGAAGAAAATTGAATTCCTAGGTGGGGTGGGGAGGGGAGGGGGGGGAAGTTAGCAAGATGGAGCAAACGCTTTGCATATATATATGTATGTATTTTTTTGCAAACAAACAAGAAAGATTCATCTTTAATATTTTAAGAAGAAGGGATAAATATTTACATTATTCGTTTGCGGAGACTAAAGAGGTTCGAAAGAAAAATGCGAAGGCTAGTACTTCTGGTGACATGCTCGGGTTATTAAAATCGTTTTAGGCCGATTCATTACTTTTACTGACAACAGATTTAAGGAAAAATCAATTAGACATTTGCATATTTCTTTGCATAAATTAGACCTGTCTATTTGCATTATGGAGGAACAAAAAAAAGAAAAAAAAAAAGAAAAAAGAAAAAAAGAAAGAAAAGGTCTCTTTTGCACTTTCTGCTTTCAAGTTGTTAGAAAAATTAAGGTTGAATTAATTGCATGCCATTGCCTATGTGGTAGGGAATGCAACTAAATGTATATCTCCCCCCCTTGCAACAAACTGTCCTTGCAGCCTCCCACCCACCCACCTCCTAACCCCAGAACTAATGTAACTATAATCATCACCTTAAAACAAACTCCTCAATGCGTGGACTAAAAACTCCCATCCAAAATGAATTTCCTCCCTATGAATCTCAAGAAGAGGTAGTTCATACAGCGTGAGGCTATGCTGTTGTTTTATTATTATTATTAAACATTGAGTAACAAAACCCCAGTGGATAGGTACTTCATTTTTCTAGGATGCACAGATTGCTAATGGCTTGAGGTACAGGTTACCAAGCGGTCAGTATGGTAATAGCTAACACAATGAATCCAGAGGGACAATGGACACTTATTTTTCTTCAGTACTGTCAGAAAGGCGCTTTGTACTTAAAAATGTTCCCGGACTGGTAACCAGATATATATTTTGCAACCTGAATCCTGGGTAGAGAAGGGAAATAAAGACCAGAAATTATTTTTTCGAGGTGCTATATTTCTCTTCGATGTTGTCAGTCCAAAACTGTTTGTCGACGTTGTTGTGCTGGTGGGGGGAATTGAAGCGATGGAGGGAGAGAGAGAGAGAGGGGGTGGGAGGCAGGGTGGTGAGACAAAAGAGCCAGATTCTCGTCCAACTATTCTTCACACGTCCTTGCAGACTTATTTTATGGAGACAAAAAAAAAAAAAAATCTTCCGAACACCCGAGCAAAAATAAAACCAAAAAACCCCAAGCCCCTCAAAACCCTGTGGAAAAAGGGGAACAAATAAAATAAAATGAAAAATCAATGGAGTGAGGGAAAAAAATAATTTAAAAATATTAAAATTGGGGTTCTGCCCAGAAAAGGCATCCAAGCAGCTAAAGGAATGGGAAGAAATGACCTGAGATTGGCAAGAAAAGCAGTCATTTTAAAGAAGAAATTACACACACATATTTATATATTATATATAGACACACACACAGACACCTATATATACATATATATAAGTGTGTGTGTAGAGATATATATATATATATATTTGTGATGAAGCCAGGGAGCTGCAAGAATAGCAGGTCTTTGCATTTCTCCCTCTGCCATCTGGAACAGGGAACCAAAGAGGTTGAAGCCTTCAGCTTGTAGGTCTATAACTGATGGGCAGAAATATGTTTGGGTGACCTTCACGCCTGGATTTTTTTGAATGCCTTATTTGTTGGTTTTTACCAGGAGCCACCTAGCATATTCTTAAGAGAACTACCTGTAGATATTTCTTTATTCTTCTTCTCTGAGGCTTGCTGAGATTCAGGCATTGAAAAAAGAAAACAGAGAGAGAGAGAGAGACGAATAGGTAAAATTACTTTATTAACTTCTCCATCTTTATTCAATATTGCCTCAGCCTTGGAATAAAGTTAGGGCATCAGAATGAACTATAAATGTCAGAGTCCTCTATGAGGCTAAAGTATTCGGGCAGAATGAGGTATAGGTGGTGAAAAGGAATTTATCGGATATATTGAAATCAATGTTTTGGCTACCAGCATATATTTCCATTAATGCCTTGTGCATACTCTTTGGTCCTCCCTGTTCATTTTCTTTAGAGAGCTAAAATATACAGAGAGATCCTGCTTGCTTAAGGTAAAGAGATGCACAATATATATATATATATATATAGAGAGAGAGAGAGAGAGAGAGAGAGAGAGAGATGTCTTCTTTATTAAAGTTATATATATATATATATATATATATACACACACACACATACATATATAT
>NW_005842823.1:620142-621784 GCF_000455745.1 Alligator sinensis | reverse complement strand
TATATATATATATATATAACTTTAATAAAGAAGACACCTTCCTTTTATTTTTTTTTCTTCCATGCCCGGGGTAAGTACTTAGTCAAGTCAGGGAAATGAGATGCCAATAAAAACAATAACTGCTAAGCGAAGATAAAAATAGCAAATGAATTGTACTATGTACCATTGCCAAAATATTGAGGTCTGGGGCTTTGTTGCAGTGATCTCAGTCATACATATGCAACAGCAGACTGGATCTGTAAACACTTAAAGCCACACGCTAAATTAGTCTCCAACTTTTTTCCTTCCCCCCTTCCAGCCAGAGAACAGGAATTGCAGTTCATTTCCCTTTGCTCCCCTTCTTACTCAGCATCACAAGTGCCATAGTCCACAGTCGCCTATATGTACCCTGTAGAATCGAATTTGTGTGAACATTTCAGAGTCACAAATTCGTCTCTAGGGGAATATATGGACGATGCCAAAGCCTTGTAAAGTTCTGCTTGCCTTTGATTCCCTTAATTGCAGCGGTTCTAATTAAATTCTCAAATCCTGCTTATGTCATTGTAAAAGGTAGTTATTCAAGTCCAAACCAGGCTGAGTGCAAACACGGGCGGGTGCAAGGGTTGGAAGGAAGGGGGGGGGGGGAGGGAAGGGACTTGTTAAATGCAGAGCAAATAATAATAACGATGATGGGGGCGGGGAGGGAAGATAATAATAAAAATAAAATCCCATTATTACTTTTGCTCTCGAGAAAAAACAGCAGCTACCGCAAACAGAAGTCCCAGCCAAGAGCGCAAGGAACTTCAACCATTTCATGTGACTGATTTATAGCGTTTTACAACCCCATAAAAGCTGTAACAACGAGCCAAAAGCCTCCGACACCGCTGGCACATTTAGTCTAATAAATAAAACATAAACAGTTAACTTTATGTGTCACTTTTATTGTTATCAAGTAAAATATGGCAATGCCCTGCAAGCTATGATTTTCAACTATAATTGTGATCTAGCAGTACAAGGGATTAGCCCGACTCCCTTGCCCCTCTGCTTAGCGCGAGCTAGAGATAAAGACGCTTAATTGCAGCCACTCCAAGAGCGTTTGCAAGGCTGGAGCCTGGTTTCCCCTGACACTTGGGAAGGGGACCCGTTTTTCTAGAGGTTACACAGGGTTCTCCCCAACCCCAAACCCGCCCTTTAGGACAGCAGGGGGGCTTTGAGATGAGCTTTGCCACTGGTAATGGAGCGAGGAACCACATTGCTGTTTATGTGTAATAAAGCCTGACAAAGTTTGTCTGTCTGTCTACCAGGATGCCTGTCCAGCTAGCTGGCTGCCTCTTCTCTGGCATGCATGCATGTGCATTTGCACGCAGCTTGGAAGGACTGGGAAGGACAGGATTTGGCATGACAGACACCTGCCAGCGCGATGCAGTCCTGGGAGCCCAGGAGGGGATAAAACACACCCCGGAGTAGTTTGGAAAGTAAAGTAATGTTGACATTGGGGGGGGAGTGGAAGGGGGGGGGGTGCTCCTTGTGAGTGGCTGGAAGGTCTGTCTGGATCTCATCCTTGCTATACAAAGATGTCCTATCAGATCCCAAGCCCTTAAGCCAAGCTTGGCAGCATTTAGACAACTTTAAATTACTCAGTCGTGATTTGCATATTGTCTTT
>NW_005842823.1:615908-620124 GCF_000455745.1 Alligator sinensis | reverse complement strand
AGTGGGGGGAGAAATAGACTGTGCACTAACCTGCTCTGTGTTCCTTCGGGGTGGGGTGTGTGTGTGTGTGTGTGTGTGTGTGTGTGTGTGTGTGTGTGTGTGTGTGTGTGTGTAAGGGAGGGATTGCCGGTAGCACAGCCTTTCTGGAAGGTGGCACATTCACCAGCTCTTGCTTCTCATTTTTACTTAGGGTAAGCTGATGGCTGATCTTCTTGCATATATATCTATATCTATATAGATATAATATATATATGCAGATCAAGAAGCGTATATGCATAGATATATAAGCTTTTTGATCTGTATACACACACACTCCCAAAAAGCTTAGATAGATAGATATCTACATCTATCTATAAATAGATAGATCTATATCTACATCTATAGATTAGATAGAGCTATATCTATATCTACATCGATAGATAGATAGATAGATAGATAGATAGATAGATAGATAGATAGGAGTTTTTGGGGGGCTGATCTCTGCAAGATCTGTCGACGTGGTGGGGGGAAGATTTAATCTGGAGGGATCTCTAAAATCTAGCAAGGGGGAGTTTTAATCTGGAGACATCTCTAAAATCTAGCGGGGGTGGGGTGGGGGGGCTGGGAATCATTAGAAATAAATCAGTGGGGGTTTATTCTTTTATGTCTCCTTCCTCATTCCTGTCTCCTTTTTTTTGGAGCGGGGTGGCAAGGGTTTCCGGCTGCTTCCCCATCCTGACCCCGTTGCTCCCAGTCCGGAGGCTCACAAACAACAACACACGCACACACACGCACACACACACAAATTGGATACATTTTGAAAAAGCTTTTGGTTCCTTATCCGGGGACTAACCTGGCGGGTGTGATTGGCCCAGGCGGTCACATGGTAAAACTAACTTTACGGGGTCGCCAGCTAGTAGGAGGGCTTTATGGAGCAGAAAAACGACAAAGCGAGAAAAATTATTTTCCACTCCAGAAATTAATGATCATGAGCTCCTATTTGATGGACTCTAACTACATCGATCCGAAATTTCCTCCATGCGAGGAATATTCGCAAAATAATTACATCCCAGACCACAGTCCGGAATATTACAACCGGACCAGGGAGTCCAGCTTCCAGCATCACCATCAAGACTTGTACCCACCAGCACGACCCAGCTACCCCGAGCGCCAGTACAGTTGTGCCAGTATCCAAGCTCCGGGCAATCCTGCTGCTCACCAAAGGGGACATGGGCCAACTCCAGGAGGCCATCACCTCTCAGAGAAACCGCAGCAGCTCTGTGAGCAGGCTGCTCTTTCCACCTCCTCCACCTCTCCTTCCCCAGCCCCACCATCCTGCAACCAGGTAAACCCCGAGCATCCTAGCAGCACAGCTTCTAAGCAGCCCATAGTCTATCCATGGATGAAAAAAATCCACGTCAGTTCTGGTAGGCAACTTTTTTTTCTCTCTCTCTGTCTCTCCACTCCTGTCTTCCTCTTCTTTTCACACCATGCTCCCCCCCCCCCCCCCTTCTCTCTCTCTCTCTCTCTCTCTCTTTTTTTTTTATTTCCTTCCCTTCCATGAGAGTCTTTGGGTTAGCACAATTGAACTGGATTTACGACTCCGAATGGGTAATTACACCCACCATAAATTTTATAGCCCAAGCCAGTCTGGGCAGCCTCAACCATGTGCTTCATTCTGTTATGTATGTGTGAAACTCCTAAAGCTTTGTAACGGGTGCATAAATAATTCAGTCTTTTGAGCCAGGGAAACCCCTTCTTATTAGAATAGAAAGTCTTGAGCTGCCAAAAGTTCTTTATAAGCCATTTAGCTGATTACTTTTTCCTGAGCTCCTCAGGCTCCATCTCTCTCCCCCTCTCCCTCCGTCTCCTTCTTTCTCCCCCTCTCTCTCTCTCTCTCTCTCTATTCATGCTAATCTTTGCTTTTCCAGTGAATCCCAATTACAATGGAGGCGAGCCCAAGCGCTCCAGGACTGCGTATACAAGGCAGCAGGTCTTGGAATTGGAAAAGGAGTTTCACTATAACAGGTACCTGACCAGGCGAAGGCGCATCGAGATCGCCCACTCTTTGTGTCTCTCGGAAAGGCAGATCAAAATCTGGTTTCAGAACAGGCGGATGAAATGGAAAAAGGACCATCGGCTGCCCAATACCAAAGTCCGCTCCTCCGCGCCAGCGAACCCGGCTCCCAGCACCATCGCGGCTGCTAGCACGGCTCCCAGTGAGGACCTCTCCCCCCCCGCAGCCCCGGAGCAGCGAGCAGACGATATCACAAGGTTATAAACCAACCTCACACCCCCCCCTCCAGACTGACTCTTGATTATTTATAGAATCTAATATATATACATATATATATATATTTTGGTTCTCTTCCCCCCCTTGTAGTTTCCCTGTGCGTATATATATATATCTATCTATATATATATATAAAAAAAAAAAGGAAAAAAAATACAATGAAGTCTACAAGACCAAGGCTTTAGATGCATGTGATATAGCATGGAGCCAGGTGGCAATTACCTGCAGGTTTTTTAACGCCGTTTCAGGGTTTTATTTATTTTTTAAGGGGTGGGGTTGGGTGGGGATGGGAGGGAGGTGTATGTGTTCTGTTCGATGAATTTAACGAGCAAATAATAATAATTGCAAAAAAAAGAAGAAAAAAAGCAAGAAAAAAAAAAAACGCAAGCGAAAAGAATGTAGGTCTTTTGCCCTCTGCATTACAAATGCACAATGGTCTAAGGAGAATGGGGGAAAAAATGGAGCTTTGAAGTTCTTAGGGGGGGTTGGTTTTTTTTGTTTTGCTCTGTGAAGGAGGAAAAGCTAAAATAATCATGATTAAAAATACAAAAGAAGAAGAAAGCAGCACAGAACCAGGGTGAGCGAAGAAGTGGTTGGAAAAAAAACTGAGAAGGGGGATAATAAAAGGAAGAGATAGTGGCATATTTAAAAGAGAGAGAGAAAGAGAGAGAGAGAAAGGTTTAAAAAGTCAGTAGCTAGTTTTTTTGTCGTGGTTATTTGTGTTTTTGGACTGATTTTCCATGATCATTGTAAACTTGCAATAAAGAGTTTTAGTGTGTATGTGAAAGTCCAAGTGTTCAATAAATCAGTGAGTGTGAATTAGTTTTACTTTAATGTCTGGTGGTTTATTTAACTCTCCAACATTTCCCTCCTCCCCTTCCCAAAAAAATAAAAACAATATTTAAAAAAAAAAAAAAAAAAAAAAGCAACCCAAACCAAGCCTGGGATTCTTTGCTGTGAATTCCAGGAGCCCCGAGTTACTGCTTAAGTTCAGTCTAAGCAAACATATAAAGATAACTTTGTCCTCCAGATTTTGTGACATCACAACGTGGTCAAAGGTTTCAGGTTCTCCCAAGAAAATTTATACCTAGGAGGAAACAAAATAATCCTCTCATTTTACGAAAGGGAAGTGCTGTGTGTTGGGTCTAGAATAGCAGTCCTCTTGTCTTTCATTCCCTTCATTTCATATGGAGAGTGCCTGATTTTTTTTTTCTCACTATTTTAATTTTTATTACATGTCTGTTGTCTTTTTGTGGTCTTGTGTGTTAATGCGTTTTATCCATAAAAAAGCCAATAGCTTTATTCTTTTTCTATTTTTTTTTTTAAGAGCAGGGAAAAAAAGGTTGGGGAAAAGGAGGAGTGGGGTGGGGGAATGCCTCTTTGCTCTTCTTTGAATAAATGATGCAGGTTGTGGATATTTTAGAGAGAAACATTACCCCCATGCCCCTCTCCATAGAACCCCCCCCCAAGAACTATTTGTTTACTTTCCTGGAAGGCGGAAAGAGCTGCAGGACAAGTTGTACGAGGGGAAAACTTGGGTAGGCCCTGGTTTTGCAACTTCGCCTCCAGTCCCTTTTCAGAACTAGTATCCCAGTGTGAACTAACTTGGTGGGTGGGAGATTTGTAGTTAGGCCTGTTTAAAACATATTGAGTCGCTGCAGCACTTACCATTCTCCCAGTGTCTGCTCTGAGAGAGACAGGGGAAGCCAGCCTTTTTCTACCACTTATTTTGTGTGGTTTTGTTTTATTTTGTTTTATTTTATGACTGCAGTGAGTGAGCGAGTTCCTCTCTCAAAATTGAAGTGACCGGGAAAGAAATCTTGGGACCCAAACACACAGTGAGAGCTGGGGAAGAGAGAAAGAGATCCTGAGAGGGGAAGAGAGAGGTTCTGCTTATTGTTTGTAATAGAGAGTTGTTGTGCAGAGCTAATGAGCTCTTCACAT
>NW_005842823.1:606589-615877 GCF_000455745.1 Alligator sinensis | reverse complement strand
CTGCTGGTGCTTGGACTCCAAGGGTGGAGAAACACGAATCAGCATAGGGACAGGGGCATTTTCTACATTGCTTTTCAACCTTTCCGGCAAAAAGTGGACCAGGGTGTGAGAGTGGCTGGTCATGGTCCTTTCCCCCCTCTGCTCCCTCCCTTGTCCTTTTAACCACCAGCTGGCACAAAAGGCCAAAAAAATGGAATTGAAAGTATATATACATACTAACATATGCATATATATATATACTTATACATATACATTATATATAGAGAGATATATTATATATAGATAGAGATATACATACACACATATATATATATATCTCTCTATCTATATATATCTCTATCTCTATCTATCTATATATCTATATTTATATAGATATATAAAGTGCATTTGAAGTGCCTTGACTGTAAATCTATATCTATATCTAATCAAGGCACTTAGCCAGATTCTCCTAACAAGGTGTCCTTCTGGGGAAGGCTTGTTGAAGGGGTAGGTGGGGGGAAAGTAAGAGTTTCTTGGAGGTTGTAGTCACTGTCCTTGCCTATAACACTGGGTATGGATCTAACAAGGAAATGGAAGGTTAAATCATTTTTGGGTGGTAGCAACTTCAAGACTAAATGCTGTAGAAATGCTACAGAGCTGAATTTACAACCATGGCGATACGCACACACATGCACATATTGAATTCCCCCCACTTCTTTAGTGAGCTAAGTGTACTAGCTCTGCAAACTCAGAGTGAGCTGGGCTGCATATGGTGTTGCTTAAAGTTGGTTTTCAAGTTGCATCCTCTCATTTATTTGGGGAAGGGGGGAGGTGAATTCTTAAAGGCCTGTTGAAGAAGGGCTCCGAATTTGACCAGACCTTTCTTTTTCGTGGTGGTGGTGGTGAATCTGTGTGCTCTGTGGGTGTGAGGAGGAAGGTAGAGAGGAGCATTAATCACATTTTCCACTGTATAGTCTGCATATTCAATTTTAAAAAAAATCATCGCATTTAGGTATACGGCTGGGTATTCTTTGGGCTATTTTTCCTGTCTCTTTTCTTGCTTCTGAGCTCAACTTTACTCCCCCCTCTTCCCCTACATTCTGAAGATGATTATGGAGCATCTTATTTAGCTTTTAGACTTGGCCATGACACAATTCAGGGCATAGAGGGAGATTATGAATGCATGATACAGGCAAGGCAGCAGGGGGAAGGAAAAAAAATGACCCTCTGGAGCTCCAAACAGCCTGCATCAGGGTCTCTTTTTAGCCCCTTGACGCCTCCATGTTGAGAGGCTGAAAGAAACTTTATTGAAGTTCGGGTAAATGGCAAAAATGGGTTCACTGAGAGGACAACTTTTCTATTGCATCAGTTTTATCCTGGCCAGGCCGGCTGACCTTTGACCCGGGTGCTTCTCCCAACGTGTACCTTCTGTGTGTCTCTACACAGATTTAGAGGCACCACGACTGTTGAGGGTCTTTGTAGATTTTCCTATAGGGAGAGATGGGGCACTTTCAATGCGTGTTCTCGCATTGTGCTGTCATCCCAGGAGAAAAGGGAAGCAGGGTGAAGTCGGGGCCAAACTTCTCTTCTCCTGTCCCGCCTTCCCAAGCATTATTTCCCTCCTGGCTGCCCCACGACCAGATCAAAGTGTCCCCCCCTCCCCCCTTGCAGTTTAAACAAAAAAAAAAAATAATAAAATGAGGCAGATGATTAAAACCAGGGCGTGAATCAAGAAGAGAGAAAGAGCCACATTGCATGTGAGTTAACAGTGCAAAAAAGGGTCCAGATTCGCCCCCCTCCTCCCCCCCGCTTGTCCAGACAGAGCTGGGAGAAACCCCAGTGAGGAATCAGTGGCTTTCTTTTTGCGGCGCTCACTCTTCCAGCTTCACCTTGGCACAGCTGGTCTGGCATCTGGGGGGCACCTTCTTCCCCAGGCCTTTCATTGTGCGCTGCTTGGATATTCGCTCTCCTTCCAATATGGGGCTGTTAAAAAAAATCATCACAGCAGCCAAGTGTTTCTTGAAGATCAGATTAACATCTCAGGTCAGTTCCTTTCCTTTTTCTTCTTCTTCTGGTCCAGTTTGTTGGGGGGCGACCTCAAGTTGATTGCTTCCCCCTCATGGTTCGGATGTGAGTTTGTTTTTGTGTGTGTGTATGTGTGTGTGTGGGGGGGGGGGGGTTTTTTTTTTAAATAGCAAGACTGAAAAACTCCAGTCCTTGAAGGGCTGGAGAGAGAGCAGTTTACAGGGGGGGGTTAACTTGCTTTTAAGTTAAGCGGTGAAAAGCTCTGGTAGTGCCAAGGAGAGCCTGTGTTCCCTGAAGTTGCAGGGGGCTGTGAAAGTTAGTGTCCTCCTGGATTGCTTGCTTGAAAACAGCAGTTGGAGAGATGCTGTGGGGTGATAACACAAGCCAGCAATTAAAACTAAGTATCTTCTGCTTTAGGAGAACAACCCCCACCCTCCCCACTCCCCAGCATGTATCCCCAGTCCTTTCCAGACACCCCCACCCCTTCCTTTTTTGTCCTAGGCAATAGCAAGAATAAGCTCCCAAGCTCTTCAGTCACAGATCAACCCAGGGACTTGCTCTTTTTTTTTCTTTTCACCCCCCCACCTAGTTGGAAAATGTTCCTCTCCGGCCTTAATTGTAATTAAAAGACAAACAGGCAGGCAGGGTTAAGTGAGTGAGTTACGGGTTCGCAACCGGCACTGACAACACCTCTAACGTGTAACTTATATTTATTGTGGTCTCGTATATCATTATCCAGAGATATAGTTTTATGTACTTCCTAATCTGTCGCTATGATTTATTTTGATAGGCAAGGAACCAAGCCAAACATTTGGGGACTTTATTGAAAGACTAGTGCTTCCTTGCGAACAGCTAGCAGCCCGTGCTGTTAATGATGTTAATAATTTCTGGCAGATAATAGCCTTTTCGGTGTGTTTGGGGGCACTGGATGCAGACCCTAGTCCTATGTGGGGTGGGGGGGAGTATTTTTTCGAGCACCCTCCTGCTTGCAAAGGAAATCCTTTGCTGCTCTGGACTCTCTTCTTTCGACCTAGGGGATGAAATATTTTGTCCCTTCTTCACTTCGGCCTCCTTCCTAAATTCAGGTGTCCCTGGTTAACTACCCCAGCCCAGGCGCGGGATCTTCTATAGCATACCCAAGGAGGGATCTAGCTCTCCCGAGCCATTAAACCCGAGGACGAAAACCTGGCTTTTATTCTTGTGCAAGATGCTTTCTATGAGCAACTTTTCTCTAACACCCGAGTTTTTTGTGGCAGGGACATAGGGAGCCACTTCCTGGCTGCTCTGTACATCTCACGTCTTTCCTAAAGGCTTGCCCTCTTTTCTGATGCCAGATCCTATCCCCTCTTACTCTTTTCTCCAACTCTTTCTTAGGGTCAACTGCAACCTGATTCATTTAGGGGAATGGAGGGGAGGATAAGTGGGGTTTTGCCAAAAGGCAGCAGGGAAAGTGAAGCATCCATAGGCTTCAGAGTATGCAAGTGGTTATTTCCTAGTTGAGGGTATTTTTTTATGAGCTCTTGCTGACAGCTGTCACTCAATCAACCCGGTTTGCCTCTGTTTATTCACTCATCTGTATGTGCGTTATAACAGGCTCGGTTAACCAGTTTCATTTCGCTGGGGCATAGATGCTAATGTCTGCCTATCCCCTCCAGTCCTCTCCGAGTGGTTATTTATGCCTCATAGCTATGGCTTCTCAGGAAGAGTGAAATTATGGAGGACAAATAAAAATTAACCTCTGTCACAAAGACCTCCAACTTTCCTGGTAAGCGGGGCAGGCTGCAACAAAAGCAGAGGAGAGGAAGGGAGTTTGAATTCAGAAATACGGTCCTCAAGCGCCCGTTGTGATGCTGAGCCAAAGGGTCAGGAGAACTGAGTTTATTGCGGACTATCACAAATATTGTCGAGGTAAATCTGCCCCGGCCCTATCCCTTAAGGAGTGTGTTGTTTTCCTCTGCTTAATGCCCACCCCCGCCCCCCGCTTTTTTTTTTAAATCTCCTTGCAGAAGGCATTTGCTTTCAATTACAAGGATTATTATTAAAGCAGAAACTTAAACAAGTTTCAAGTGCTTTGCAGATTTAGCACACGAGTTCCCCTGAAGCAATGGGCTTGCAAATAGCAAGTGCACACGCATACAGAATTAAATGTACAGGGGGGTGCAGAGGCATTGCCCACACCCGCGCGAGGCTCTGCGGGCACGTGGAGATCTTCCTGAGTGTGTCCAGATCCTTCCTCGTGCCGGGGGGTGTAGGGGGGTGTTGTGCACCTTGACTTTTTATGGATCAGCTTTTGAATTTACCTACGCATGATGTAGCTTTATACTATGCCTTGGCACTTTTCATTTATTTGTGTGTGTGTGTGTGTGTGTGTGCTTTCCTTTCTCCTTATGCCTGAGTTTATTCGTGTGTGCAAACAAACACACATATACATATGCACACACATATATACGCACATGCACCCAAATATATATATACATACACACACATATACATACATACATATACACACATGTAGATATATATTAGAAGTATCCAAATATATTACACGCATAAATCATATGTATGTAACTCAGCATACACACATGGATATCTCCAAAGTCACACACACATACCTGAATGTGAGCACCCATGCACACATCCAAAGAGACCCATATAAACTTGAAAATGCATACCCACTCTCCTACACACACACAGGGAGAATTAAAAGATGCATGCGCGCAAATACGCAAGCAGTCCCTTTTATAAAGTGTATAGATTAAACGGGCAGATTTGATAGATAGATAGATAGATAGATAGATAGATAAAATTAAAAGTAGGTTCTCACACGCACACCCTAGTATAAGCGCATTTCATTTTCTATAAGCAAAGGCAGAATTAAAAAGCCTGTCGCTCTACCCCGCACTTCTAGCTTCCAAGTTAGCTAACCTGAAGACCCACATCCAGGCTGCTGTTCCCAAAGTGTGCAATTCATCCCCTCTCTGTGGTTGTCCGTGCTGATTAGAGGCTGTTTTATTTCCAAGGACTAGATCCTTCGCTAGGTTGCTCTGAACCTCTTCCACCCCTCCAAAAACAAACAAAAAAACCCCCCCAAAAAACCAAAACCCAAAAGAAAACCAGTTGCCCTGCAGCCGCTATCAATATTTAAAGACGACCCCATAAAGTGTTTACTTGCAGGTTTGCTTTGCTTTTGGCCAGGTCACGACCCCAACTTTGGACAGCAGGACAAAGGAGCTTTGACTGGGGGACTTGAATTCCGTGTTAGGGAACGCCAGCATCTCAGGGCAATTGTTTGCTTCACCAGGTTAATTTACTTGGTTGGCAACAGCCCTAAAGTCTGGATGTATAACTTCATTTAGCCCAGGTCTTCTAGCCTAACCCAGAGCAGCTGACAGTGCTGAGCCTTCTTTCCTACGGAGGTCTCCAGATGGGAGCAGGTTTTGCTTAAAAGCAGGGTCAAAAGATTCCCCCCCCCCCCCAATCAAATAAATATGAGTTTTAACTGCACTTATATAAATACACCCTCAAAAAATCTATGCACAGGGACACAGTGTATAAAGTCCTGGCAGATTAAAGATAGATAGATAGATAGATAGATAGATAGATCATCTCTCTCTGTGTCTATAAATATATATACACACACACACAATCACACACACACACTCACACTCGATCCCTTGCTTAGTTCCGTGCCTACGTCTGGTTTGGTGGAGGATTTGCAGAAAAGGAGTGCAAAAGGCAAGTCAGTGACTGGCAAACTCTTCCTGGCGCCAGTGATTCAAACTCAGATCCTCGAGGTCTTGGGAGGACAGAGGAGGTAGGAGTAAATCATTAGAAATGATCATTTGAAAGGAGAGGGGGGTGGGGGGGAAGGATCTGGCCAGGCGTGATTCTTCAAATCCTTCTCCCAAACTCCCGGCACACAAACCCTTGCTTTGGGGAGCTCTCGGGAGAGCTGAGCTGCACCCAGGGACGGATTTGCTGAGCTCTCTCTTGGAAAAAGGTTCGCCTTCTTTTTTTGTAAGCCCTGTCCTGTCCCTTCCACACCCTCCCTTGGCCATCTTGAGACTTATCTGGCAGAGGGACAGGTGATGAATCGGTGCTGAGAGTTGTATACACTTTGGCTAGTCCCCCCCGCAAAACCCCAGCGCCTTTTGCCTTGGCCTCTCTTGCTCCTGAACCTGCAAAGTTTGCTCTTGATAACAATATTTAGATGTTGGGTTACAGAGCTGCCCCTGCGGGTGTGTATAGGGAGACAGCTTTCCAAGGGTCCCTGGGGCTGAGAGGGACTAAGCCGGCTGGGAGTTGAGTGTTAAAGAGACCTGAGCGCCCCACGGACCTGTTTAATGACGGGAAATGATTCCTGCCTACATTACCCAGCTATAGGTGTCAAACGGCAGTGTGCGCGCATGTAGTATGCGTAGTATATTTAAATAATCGCATACACACCCGAGGATTATATTTATATAATCAGTACACACTGATTTATACACATTTATATAATGTACACACACACACACATATATATATAAAGGATATATATATATGTGTGTCTCCGTGTGTGCATAAACACACCCACACACCAGCATATGTGTGTATATTTATATGACCAGCATATATTTATGTGTATGTGTGGGTATGTATATGTGTGTTTGTGTGTGGATACACAGACACACATATACGTACCCAAATTTATATACAGATAAATATATGCTGGTCATATAAATATACACACATATGCTGGTGTATGTCTGTTTATACACACACACATATATACACACGCTCATACATATATATGTATCTATATGCATGCACACATATATATGTATGCACACACACACATATATATACACACAAACGCATATGTATGTGTGTGCAACCTGTGCATACATATATATAGTATGTGTGTGTATATATATACCTACATATATATATAAGTATACCTATGTGTATATATGTATGCACGTGTATATTTTATTTATGTACGTATATACACACGTGTCAGTATATAAACACATACAGTCATCTGTCTGCGTTTATATACACACAGATATCTGTGTATTATATGTACACACGCATGCAGGCACCTATGGATCAATTTATATGCACAGATATAAAGGTCTGTATCTTAGTACTGATGACTGGAAGGGGGGAGGGAAGACAGATTTAACAGGACAATCTTGTCAAGGTTTTTTATTCTTTGTTTGTTTGGGGTTTTTGCTCTCACTTTCTGTGCCCGGAACCGAAGAGGATTTTCAGACAGGGGTGAAAAAAAAACACCCAACCCTCACAAGGACAAGAAAATAGAAATGAAAATGCCTGTGTTAGAAATAAAAGGGGGAGGACATTTCTCAGCGGTGTGTGAATTCTTGATCTGAGGCTCCCGAGCCTTGGCTTCCCTCGACTTTCTCTGTCTCCCTCCCTTTCCATACTGGAGGGTTTAGTCGTGTCTACAGGGGTGAGCTCGGTGGGATCAAGCGAGGGTTACCTCCGAGGGTGGGAGCCCGTCCTGGGGCCCCGGGGCCCCCGGTCCGCCAGCTCCCGGCTTAGCTGGTGCGATCCGCATCTCGCGGAAAGCAATGCGGTCTTGGGAAGTGTTTATGTTCCCAGGCACAAAACACCAAGGCCTTTTCCCTTAAAGTATAAACACTTCCCTCTATCTGGAAGCCATCTTTCTGGGTACGAAGAAACTTTTTTTTCCCTAATATGGGTAGTAAAGTTTTGGAACCCGCAGCATAAAGGTGAAGGCTTGGCGTTATCTGTTTGTGAGTGTGTGTGTGTGTGTTCCTCTGTGTGTGTGTTTGTGTGTGTGTGTGTTCCTGTCTCTGTGTGTGTTTGTGTGTGGGTGTGTTTGTGGGTGTAGGGGTGCGCGCGCGCCCTGAGTGTACTCGTTTCTGTGCTACTTGGGCGTGCGTGTGTGGGTGTATTTGTGCTGGTGGCTGTTGTGTATTGGTGGGTATCTGTATTTTCTAGGTGTCCGTGTGTGTGTGGTCGAGTATTGGATGTGTGTGTGTCCGTGTGTGTGTTGGTGATTCTGGCTGTGCTGGCATCTTGTGGGTGTGAGCGTGTTTAGGTCTGTGCCTGTGTTTACACGGGCTTGCTGGAGGGTCTGTCGGTGTCTGGGTGAGTGTTTCCGAGGGTGTTCGTGTGTCTGGTTCTCTAGGGATGTGCACATCTGTGTGTCAGTCTGTGTCTAGGACGGGGAGCTGGATGCAATCGGGTCTGTGTGTACTCGTGCATAAGCCTGCGTGTGTTTGTAAGGACCTGTTTGGGATTCTCGTAATGTGTGTGTGTGTGTGTGTGTGTGTGTGTGTGTGTGTGTGTGTGTGAGTCTGTCTGTCGGGGTGTGCGCGCGGCTGTCCCGGGGTTTATCTGTAAGTGTGTATATGTTTGTGTCTACTTGTGTGAGTCTGGAGCGGTGTGCTCGAGCTTCTTTGTGCTTGGGTTTCGTCATATGGGTCCGCGTGCTGGTGTGGGCTTGTGTATTTGCACGCCCGTGTGTGTGTGTGTGTGTGTGTGTGTCTGTGATCCAGCCCAGCACACGCAACGCAGCCCAGACTCGGCCTGGCCTTTGTGAAGGAGGCGTAGGTGGATGCCTTAGTGGTTTCCAACCCTGGCGGCAGCTATTTTAAAGCCCCCCCCACCCCCCAAATGCTTCAGATTCCAGCTCGACCTGCGATCCAGCCACCTTCCAGCCTTTGTTCTCCCTCCCCTTCCTTGGGACCGGGGACCAGGGTCGGCTCCTGTTGGACCTAGATCCCAGCTTCCCCTCCACGTGGGGAAGGGTCTCCAGGCGACTCCAGCTGACGGGGCATTGGTGGGGGGTAGACAAGGGTAGAGGTACCTAAACTCCCATTAGTCTCCATTGGGCAAGCCATGCGGGCTGACATTGGCTGTGAAACAGCTTGAGCATGTTCCCTCCATCCCTCCCCGGCCCATCCACCCTTTGTTGGAGCCTGAGGATGGAGCCGGGGACACGGGCTAGACTCCAGGCGGCGGAGAGGACAGGAGCCTGTTTCCACTTTCGGGTTCAAGTGGGGAGGGGGCGAGAGGGATCTGAAATGCCCCCCCCCCCCCCTTTCCTCCACTGTCCCCTCTTTTCCCTGGAAGTCTGGAGGCAAGTAGCTGGAAGTGTCCGGGAGAAGAGGGTGGGACTGTGTCAACTCCCAGCCCATTGTGTCTCCTTAATAGGTGCAAAGATACTCCAGGAAAGCCCCCCTCAGTTAGCACAATCCTGCCTCTCCGTGTTTCTTCCCCCATCCCCTCCAGGCTGCACGCGTCTTTACC
>NW_005842823.1:600473-606558 GCF_000455745.1 Alligator sinensis | reverse complement strand
TAGGATTTCTCGGGCCTCAGCTCCCCTCCCTCGCCCCATCTCTGGGTACTTGCCCCGTCCCATCGCTCCAGCCCTTAATATCTCCGGTCTCACACAAGTAAAACACGAGTTACCTTCCCCATTGTGCTGATGCTAAACCAGAGACGCCTTCTACCCCCAGTCTCCCCAGCAGCCCACCCCGGGTGCATCCAGCTGGGAAAAGGGCAGGAATCTATAGACCCTATATCTCTATAGACTCTATAGATACGATGTTTCACCGTTCAGCTCATGTCGACCCACATCTCCATCCCATACCGAGTCAAAATCTAGGTGGGATCATCTGGGGATGAAAATAAAGCCCCCCACCCCCTCCCAGCCGGTTTAGATCGATCTAAAAGCCAATTGAGATGATCCTATGCCCGCAAGGATTTAGCGCTGATATAGAAGACACGGGATATTTCACTTTCTCCCGTGAGAAAGTGACCTTCAGGGAAGCTGGGTTGGGATCCTGGGAGATCGACAGTCTTTTTTGGCGGAGGAAGTGCAATTCCTGGACATCTCTATCAGCTAAAATAGACACCCGGGAGCTCGCAAAGGAGCAGAAGAGACAATTGTTTTCCTATTAAAACCTGCTGACTTCTTAAAAAAAATGTCCAACTATTTAAGTTGGGCTAATAAAAATATCTGATTCACCCAAAGAACCTTGTCTGCCTAAAAAAAAGGCATTCGTTGATATGATTCATCGGTATTTAAATAATAACGCGGTCTTGCAACAACAACCAAAAAATGGATCTTCTTGCCCATTCTCGCTTCTCAGCCGACCCAGCGAGATGATACCATCTCTTTACTTACACTTCAATGGCTTGAATGTTTCATTTAGGCTCTTTTTTTTTTCCCGGAGCACCCCGCGTCCACATAAATCTGCTAGGCTTGTGCGGTTACAATGCCAGCGAATAAAGAGGACATTGACTTCCAAAGCAGCTACAGTTCAAATTGCTAACAGAGATCATCTATAAACTGATTTGGAAGGGGAGAGATGGGATGAGTTCCTGAGGTCTAATCACCCCGGCAAATGGCGAACCCTTGGAAATTAAGTTTGCTTTAATAACCTTTCATAAACAGACTTCTGTCTTGGTAGCTTGGAGGAATCATTCAGAGTGGGTAGATGGGAGCATCAGGCCATGGGAGGCCGGGCCACGCGGGGAAGGGAAGCGGGGGGGAGAGAGGGAGGGAGGGAGGGGCTGGGGTTTGCTTCTGTTTCTTGGTCTACTTAGGAGAGTAAGGCCGTGGACTCCAGTGCACCGAGGGATCTCCGACATCTCTGCGTGTTGTTCATGAAGAGATGGACGGAGGGAAGGAGAAAAAGCAAGAGAGAGACAAAGAAAGGGTGCATGAGGGTGGATGGATAGATAGGAAGAAGGCATAGGGGAAGAAAAGGAAGAGAGCGCATGGGGTGGATGGGTGGATGGATAGGAAGAAAAGAATAATGCATAAGGATTAGGGAGAGGAAGGAAGAGTGCACAGGGTGGGTGGGTGGATAGGAAAAAAGGAAGATTGCATAGGGATCAGGGAGAAAGGAAGAGAGTGCATGGGGTGGATGGGTGGATAGGAAGAAAGGAAGATTGTAAGGGATCAGGGAGAAAGGATGAGAGTGCATGGGGTGGATGGGTGGATAGGAAGAAAGGAAGATTGTAAGGGATTAGGGAGAAAGGAAGAGAGTGCATGGGGTGGGTGGATGGATGGATGGATGGATGGATGGGGAGGTAGGGGGTCCTTCAAATATACATACATCTGTGGATGGGAATGAAGGGTGAGATATGGGCAGGCGGACATAGACCTTAGGAGGGTGGCAGGCTGATGTAGCCGCGATGGTCCAGCACACGCTCGAGACGCCCGGGGGTTTAAGTGATAGATGCTATTGCACCAGCTGCACACTTCAAGCGGGGAAGTCTTCATGTCCAGGTTCAGAAGCAAGGCATTATGGGAAGCGGCTGGTGCCTAATTCCCTTAACTCCAGACCTCCTGACGACCTAGGGGCCAGCAAGGGAATAAATCTCCTCTCCCCCACCCCTGAGTCTGCAGGAATGAACTCCAAGGAACCTGAATTCCCCACAGGGCAGAGGAAGGAGCTAGGATTTCACAGGCAAGAGCTAACCCAGGGGTCACCCAGGGGGGTTGGCTTGCTCGTGTGCACACGTGTGTGTGTGTGTGTGTGTGTGTGTGTGCGTGCGTGGGGGGGGGGAGGGGGGCGCGGTTCTGGCCCTTCCAAAGCCTGCATCTCCCCTCAAGCTCCGCTAACTCATCCAAAGCCCATTTCTCCAGCCTCTCGGGTTTCAACAAGGCCGACCCCCACCCAACCCCGTCTTGAGCCTGGGGCATGGTGCAGGGAGGGGAGCAGGGGGACTCTGCTCTGCACTGAGCCCGGAGACAGCAGCCCGGGATGGGCCGGGGGCTGGTGCGTGTTAGCGCTGCCGCGAGGTTTCCCGAGTCTGCGGCTTTGTCTGCCTGAATATATTAAGGAAGGGCACTCAGAGGTCACTCCTTGTGGGAGCCAGCCCCAATGTCATCTGCCAGGCATCCCCTCCGCACTGGGGTAGCATCCCCTCTTACCCCCCAGGGCTGGAGGCTAGGGTGAAAGGAGAGGACGGAGGCAGAGGGAAACCCGAGCTCCTAGGTTGGCACTTGGGGGGCGGGGGGGGGGGGGGGTGGTGGAAAGGGGGGATAAAGGGGGCATCTCCTGGGTGGACAGTGGGGCTGGCCTGGGTAAGGTCTCTTTGATCTTGGGTGGGGGGTCCAGGATCTGGCCCGTGGGGTGGGTGGGTAGAACTGGATCAAAAGGCTGGAAAGTTGCAGGGAGATGGGGCCCGGGGGCTTCCTGTGGTGCCTGGTGTGTGTGTGTGTGTGTGTGTTCGCGCGCGTGTGTGTATGTGGTACCCCCCACTCCTACCTCCACTTTGCAGCCCGTGCCCGAGATAAGGAGAAAGGAGGGCCGATCCGATGTGTGTGTATATGTGTGTGTGTGTGTGCAGGCCTGCTTGGGGAAGGGATGCCTGTGCCCCTGCTTGCTGCTCAGTGGGGCTGTACGTGTGCGCTTGCTATATGGGCTGTGTGTGTATGGAGTGTGTGTGTACCTGTGTGTGTGTGTATGGGGGGAGGAGTGTGTAAGGAGTATGCGTATCTGCTTGTTTGTGCATGCGGTGTGCGTGTCCGTGGGGTTGTGTATCTGATTGTTGAATGGAGTGCGTGTGTGTGTGTCTCTATGGGGAGGGCGGGGTGTGTATCTACTTGTTGCCTATGGAACACGTGTTTGTGTGTAGGATGTGGGGTCCTGCACACTTCTACGGGGCGTGTGAGCAGCCGTGTACCTGAGACGTGTACCTGCGTCCATAGGTAGTTAAAATGCGGTGTGCGGTGCAGCTATAGCTGTGTCTGTGGGACATCCACACTTGGGCTGTATTGGGGGAAAGGGTCGTGTGTAGCTGTAAGTGTGCGCTCTGGAGGCGGGGCTTACACGTGTGCACAGGCAGAGGGGCTGCCCGGAAGGATGTACACACTGTATACACGCGTTTGTGTACCGTGTGTGTGCGTATAGGGCCTCCTGCAGTTGTTTGTGCATGGCTGCACGGGCGTTTGGGTGGGGCATGGACACTAGTGGATGTATGTATATGTAAGTGTGGGCATCGGTGTGCCCAGGGACCGAGTGTGCGCTGATGCGTGGGTCAGGGGGTAATCCCCCTCCTGCTTTATCCCGCAAGCCACCCTCTCCCTCTCCCTCCCCATCCCCACCTCTCCCGTCCCCGCTGAAAGTCCACCGGGCTTCCCGGGAGCTTTGCCTTTGATTTCCAAGGGGCCTGGCTTCCCCCCGGGCTCTTTTGCAGCGCGCTGGGGCAAGAGCAGGGATGCACCGAGGCTGGGGAGAGAAAGAGAAAAAGCCGGATCCTTTCAGCCCATGCAAATCAATACAAGTCCATTGTGCTGGGGGCGGCCGTGGGGGGACACGCAGATTCACAGAAGCTGAGGTTCTGGCTCTGGGGGTTTCACAATGGGAAGAAAAAACTCCCATTAAAATAGATGTATATGTACACGGACATACACATGCACATGCATCTGTAAATGAATATGTATATCTATACGTACATGCATATGTATACATATATGCACATGCAAGTGTGTATGTATATGTATGTCTATGGGTATGTATAGGTATAGGTACATGTATATGTATATCTATAAAAATGCCCTTCTCTTGACTCCCCCGCCTCCAGAAATCTGCTCCTGACAAGGTACAAGGTGCCAAAAGTCCTCCATGGCTTGCAAGCCTGATTGGGGTGGATTTGCAGGGAGTTGATGCTGATTTCTGATGGCATTTGGGAATCCAGGCTGAAGAGGCAGTAGAAGGACGGTGTGTATCCTGCTGAGGCCCAGTCACTTACTGTCACTGGCCCTGTGATGGTGCTCGGTGCTGTTCAGGCACCCCCACAATGCTGCCAGTCTAAATGGGGGTGATAGAGGAAGCGGGCCCTGAGTGGGGAAGGGGTATTTTTGCTACAGGAGGAGACCAGAGGGCTCTGCCCCTCGGCCCTGATTCCTGATTCAGCAAGCCATCAGTGCCCACTCTTGTGTCTTCAGTGGCCTGGGCAAAACTGAACTGAGCCAGGAGGTGAAGATGTGTGTCCAGCTAAGCCCAAACCTCAGTACTTTGATTGGCAGTGACCTGAGACACCTGGCAGCTGAAAGCTTTGGCATCTTGCACATCCAGACAGCCCATTCAGTGCTAGGAAACATCCAAGGGCATTTAGGGGATGTGTGGGGAAGTAGAGGGCTGGACATCATCTACCTGGAAAGCAGACTTCTTCCCCAGACATGAAGGGACAACTGCCAGAAGGAAATACCATTGCCCCCTAGAGTGCTTCCCTTCCGGGACCCTGCCATGGACAGGTCGGGTCTAAATGAACTTACTTTTAAACTGGTCTAAATGAACATACTTTGTCCCTCTATACCTCAAAGCCCCTGTTTAGCATCCAGAGATTTCCCCCACACTACTTCTCCTCTCCCCACCACAAAAAAAAATCTGACTCAGATTAGGAAATCCACCTGCTTTTATTAGCCACAAGAAACAGTTTTATGCCAGGAAGAATTGGCAGGGGTCAGATGCTACGGACTCAGGCTGGCTGCACGCTGGTACAGGAGGCAGCATGGGTTTTAGATGAAGGCCTGCCTGTATTTTCCCAGTGGCTTTTTGAGATGCCGCCATACAACACACCTCTCTGATTTCCCCGCCCCCAACGGGATCATCCAAGTCCTTCTCCACTTTAATTCAAAGTCACTTCCTTGTAACAGACTCTGGTGGCATTTCTCAAACCTGGGTGGACATGGGTCAATACAGCACTGGGCGTCAGGGCCTCCCTTTTGCTTCCCGGTCTGTCTTAGGACATCATAGATGTAGGAACCAGGACATCATAGACCCTATAGGTAGGTGTGCAAGAGAGGCCTCCACTGGTGAGGATGAGGGTGATTCTCTTTGGAAGGCAAAGTCAGAGGAGACATCAAAGGTGACCGTTGTGTGCAGGTAGTAACCCAATGTGATGAGTGTGCATTTCCCTCTGCCTGCCCTTCAGTGCCAGATCTGGTAACTCCTTTACCCTTTCCAGGATTCCCTGCTTGGCTCCAACCCAGCCCTGATGGAGGCATTTATCATTGGAGATGGTTTGTCCAGACCCAGCTCCCTGTAAAACCCTTTGGGCTGGGGGAGGTGGAAGGGGGGTGGGTGCTGGGGGAGGGGAACTGCTCCCTTCCTGGTGTATTTGCCATCTTGCATGTAAAAAAAAAACCCCCTCCACCCTCCCCTTTCAACCCACTAACTCTTTTATTCTCCTCTCCAAACAACTCCCCCGGATGACCATTTCCTTGGACACCCGGGAAGGGAAATAAAAACCCATGCGAGGCATCCAAAGCAGCTCTCGGCACAGACCTAAAAGAAGTCGGGCCCTTGCCCAAAGCAGGCTGCTCTGAGCATAGCCCCACTCAAAAATGCAACGGAACCACTGTTTTTTCCAATTATATTTTTCCCTTTAATGAATACAAACAAATTCCGGGGGGGGGGGGG